>NW_024055734.1:1007254-1040558 GCF_902713615.1 Scyliorhinus canicula
ACACCCTCCCTCCTCTCTCACACACACCCTCCCTCCTCTCTCACACACACCCTCCCTCCTCTCTCACACACACCCTCCCCTCTCACACTCACACACAGAGACACAAGTAGACCAGTTCATTGTACAAGAGGCTGTTTGAAGCCTTTATTGGTCGAGGTTGTAACAGATGGACCGTTCGACGCATCGTCAAGTGCAAGAACTAAATTAGACAATAAAACATTTTTTTCCCCCCAGCGAGGCAGGGGAGGGAGGGTTGTGATTCGCTGTTAAGCTCCCCTGCATCTCGGCCAGCCTCGTCCGACCTTCCCCAGACTTCAGAAGGAAGGGGGGAAGTGGGGCCGTGCTCTATATCTTCCCGGCAAACGTCCTGGATTCCCGCTGCTCGTCCCAGCGATTAACCTGCGTGGAGAAAGAGGGAGATTTCATTCACTCACAATCCTAGAGTATAGACATCTCCCTCTGACAGTGCGGCGCTCCCTCAGTACTGGCACCGGGGGGGGAGTGTGGGCCTGGATTATGGAGCTCAAATCCTAGAGTATAGACATCTCCCTCCGACAGTGCAGCGCTCCCTCAGTACTGGCACCGGGGGGGGAGTGTGGGCCTGGATTATGGAGCTCAAATCCTAGAGTATAGACATCTCCCTCCGACAGTGCGGCGCTCCCTCAGTACTGGCACCGGGGGGAGTGTGGGTCTGGATTATGGAGCTCAAATCCTCGAGTATAGACATCTCCCTCCGACAGTGCGGCGCTCCCTCAGTACTGGCACCGGGGGGAGTGTGGGCCTGGATTATGGAGCTCAAATCCTAGAGTATAGACATCTCCCTCCGACAGTGCGGCGCTCCCTCAGTACTGGCACCGGGGGGAGTGTGGGCCTGGATTACGGAGCTCAAATCCTAGAGTATAGACATCTCCCTCCGACAGTGCAGCGCTCCCTCAGTACTGGCACCGGGGGGAGTGTGGGCCTGGATTATAGCGCTCAAATCCTAGAGTATAGACATCTTCCTCCGACAGTGCGGCGCTCCCTCAGTACTGGCACCGGGGGGGGAGTGTGGGCCTGGATTATGGAGCTCAAATCCTAGAGTATAGACATCTCCCTCCGACAGTGCAGCGCTCCCTCAGTACTGGCACCGGGGGGGGTGTGGGCCTGGATTATGGAGCTCAAATCCTAGAGTATAGACATCTACCTCCGACAGTCCAGCGCTCCCTCATAGAACGATACAAATCATAAGATTTTCCCTCCATACCAGGCAACATCCTGGTAAATCTCCTCTGCACCCGTTCCAAAGCTTCCACGTCCTTCCTATAATGAGGCGACCAGAACTGTACGCAATACTCCAAATGCGGCCGTACTAGAGTTTTGTACAACTGCAACATGACCTCATGGCTCCGGAACTCAATCCCTCTACCAATAAAGGCCAACACACCATAGGCCTTCTTCACAACCCTATCAACCTGGGTGGCAACTTTCAGGGATCTATGTACATGGACACCGAGATCCCTCTGCTCATCCACACTACCAAGAATTTTACCATTAGCCAAATATTCCGCATTCCTGTTATTCTTTCCAAAGTGAATCACCTCACACTTCTCCACATTAAACTCCATTTGCCACCTCTCAGCCCAGCTCTGCAGCTTATCTATGTCCCTCTGTAACCTGCAACATCCTTCCGCACTGTCTACAACTCCACCGACTTTAGTGTCGTCTGCAAATTTACTCACCCATCCTTCTGCGCCCTCCTCTAGGTCATTTATAAAAATGACAAACAGCAACGGCCCCAGAACAGATCCTTGTGGTACGCCACTCGTAACTGAACTCCATTCTGAACATTTCCCATCAACCACCACTCTGTCTTCTTTCAACTAGCCAATTTCTGATCCACATCTCTAAATCACCCTCAATCCCCAGCCTCCGTATTTTCTGCAATAGCCGACCGTGGGGAACCTTATCAAACGCTTTACTGAAATCCATATACACCACATCAACTGCTCTACCCTCGTCTACCTGTTCAGTCACCTTCTCAAAGAACTCGATAAGGTTTGTGAGGCATGACCTACCCTTCACAAAACCATGCTGACTATCCCTAATCATATTATTCCTATCTAGATGATTATAAATCTTATCTTTTATAATCCTCTCCAAGACCTTACCCACCACAGACGTTAGGCTCACCGGCCTATAGTTACCGGGGTTATCTCTACTCCCCTTCTTGAACAAAGGGACCACATTTGCTATCCTCCAGTCCTCTGGCACTATTCCTGTAGCCAATGATGACCTAAAAATCAAAGCCAAAGGCTCAGCAATCTCTTCCCTGGCTTCCCAGAGAATCCTAGGATAAATCCCATCCGGCCCCGGGGACTTATCTATTTTCACCTTGTCCAGAATTGCCAACACTTCTTCCCTACGCACCTCAATGCCATCTATTCTAATAGCCTGGGTCTCAGCATTCTCCTCCACAATATTATCTTTTTCCTGAGTGAATACTGACGAAAAGTATTCATTTAGTATCTCGCTTATCTCCTCAGCCTCCACACACAACTTCCCACCACTGTCCTTGACTGGCCTTACTCTTACCCTAGTCATTCTTTTATTCCTGACATACCTATAGAAAGCTTTTGGGTTTTCCTTGATCCTACCTGCCAAAGACTTCTCATGTCCCCTCCTTGCTCGTCTTAGCTCTCTCTTTAGATCCTTCCTCGCTTCCTTGTAACTATCAAGCGCCCCAACTGAGACTTCACCTCAGTACTGGCACCGGGGGGAGTGTGAGCCTGGATTATGGAGCTCAAATCCTAGAGTATAGACATCTCCCTCCGACAGTGCAGCGCTCCCTCAGTACTGGCACCGGGGGGAGTGTGGGCCTGGATTATGGAGCTCAAATCCTAGAGTATAGACATCTCCCTCCGACAGTGCAGCGCTCCCTCAGTACTGGCACCGGGGGGAGCGTGGGCCTGGATTATGGAGCCCAAATCCTAGAGTACAGACATCTCCCTCCGACAGTGCAGCGCTCCCTCAGTACTGGCACCGGGGGGAGTGTGGGCCTGGATTATGGAGCTCAAATCCTAGAGGAACGAATCAAAGTGAAGAGCACCTTATTCTTACCCAAGACATTGGGCAGATGGACTTGTAGACCCTGTGGAACCAGTTACAGAGTGCGACATCTTTGCCAGCTGATGAAAGGGCTTTCTGACATCGATAGAAATCTGTGGGACAACATCAAATAGTTACTTATCAATCCCCAGCAGCCCCAGTGTTAGATAGCGCAAAAACGCATGCACTGCACTCCGAGTGTGGGTCTGACCGAGGGATACGGAGACCGGGACTGCGCACAGTGCTCCGAGTGTGGGTCTAACCGAGGGATACGGAGACCGGGACTGTGCACGGTGCTCCGAGTGTGGGTCTAACCGAGGGATACGGAGACCGGGACTGTTCACGGTGCTCCGAGTGTGGGTCTAACCGAGGGATACGGAGACCGGGACTGTGCACGGTGCTCCGAGTGTGGGTCTGACCGAGGGATACGGAGACCGGGACTGTGCACTGCACTCCGAGTGTGGGTCTGACCGAGGGATACGGAGACCGGGACTGTGCACGGTGCTCCGAGTGTGGGTCTGACCGAGGGATACGGAGACCGGGACTGTGCACGGTGCTCCGAGTGTGGGTCTGACCGAGGGGTGCGGGGACCGGGACTGTGCACGGTGCTCCGAGTGTGGGTCTAACTGAGGGATACGGAGACCGGGACTGTGCACGGTGCTCCGAGTGTGGGTCTAACCGAGGGATACGGAGACCGGGGCTGTCCACGGTGCTCCGAGTGTGGGTCTGACCGAGGGGTGCGGGGACCGGGACTGTGCACGGTGCTCCGAGTGAGGGTCTGACCGAGGGATACGGAGACCGGGACTGTGCTTGGCCAGACGGATTGCGAGCGCCCTTACCCAGGTAATTCTGATAACAGTTACGCGTCTGGTTGGTGTTGGGGAAACGCGCGTCAAACGGCGCCGTCTTGTACTTCTGTATGCGTTCCTGGACTGTGGCCATGTTACCGTCGGGGTCTCTGGAGGGGGGGAGAGAGAGAGAGTGTGAGTGAGAGAGAGAGAGAGAGAGAGAGAGAGAGAGAGAGAGTGAGAGAGCGAGAGAGAGCGAGAGAGAGCGAGCGAGAGGGGGAGCCTCATGACCTCCCCCCCCCCCCCCCCCCCCCGCCTCCCACCACAACGGCGACATCCACAAACCCCCCCCCCCACCCTCCCCAGGGTGAGTAGAAAGAGTTGCCGGGTGACCCAGCCGAATTTCACACCCCCCACCCCGATAAGACACATTGGCATCGCACGATGCCGTCGCAGAGGAGCAAGCAAGACCCCCCCCCCCCCCAGTAAAGGGCACCGTGCAGAGGAGGTCCTGCTCGGCCCCTCCCCCGAGGGCCGACAAGTAGCGCACAGGAAGATCCCACCACAGATGAACAAGGGGGAAGAGAGAGCGAGCAAGACCCTTCCCCCCCCCCCCCCCCCAAACAGCACAGGGAGGGGGGGTGGGGACATAAAGAGGCGACCAGCCCTCGGAGGGACGACACGTCTGCACCCGGCGCACAGGAAGATCCCACCCCAGGTGAACAAGGGGGAGAGAGAGAGAGATCCCCTCTCTCCCCCCCCCCCCCCCCCACCACCGGCACAGGGTGGTGGGGGAGGGAGGAGGGGGAAAGAAACAGGCAGCAAGGGCTCAGGCCTCCTCTCGCCGCCAAAAAAAAAATCAGGATGCACAGCAAGATCCCACAATCCGAAATAATGATAATCCCAACTAGAAGAACCCCAGGGGGAGAGTTGGGGGTTGGGGGGGGGCGACGGTCTCAGATCCGCCTACTCGCCGCCTCCCCCCCCCCCCCCAAAAAAAAAGCAAAATCCCAGCCGAACAAAATCAGGATGCACAGCAAGATCCCAAATAATGATAATCCCAACTGAAAGATCCCCCGGGAGAGTTGGGGGGGGGGGGGGGGGGGTGAAGGTCTCAGATATGTCACCGCCTTCCCCCCCCCCCCTCCCTCCCTCCCTCCCCCAAAAAGCAAAATCCCAGCCGAAGAAAATCAGGATGCACAGCAAGATCCCAAATAATGATAATCCCGACTAAAAGACCCCCCCGGGGGGGGGGGGGGGGGGGGGGAAGAGACGGTCTCAGATATGTCACCGCTCTCCCCACCCCACCCCAATAGAAAGTCACACCCCGAGGGGGGGAGCGCAACAAAAAAAAAAATTCAGGGTGCACAGCAAGATCTCGCAATCCCAAATAATGATAACCCCAAAAAAAAAAGAACCCCAGGGGAGAGTTGGGGGAAGGGTGAGGGTCTCAGATATATCACCGCCCTTGCCCCCACCCCCCCCCCCCCCCCCCCCCCGGCACCAAAAAGCAAAAATCCCACCCGAACAAAATCAGGATGCACAGCAAGATCCCACAATCCCAAATAATGATAATCCCAACTAAAAGACCCCCGGGGGAGAGTTGGGGGGGGGGGGGGGGGGGTGTGACAACCGTCTCAGACATGTCACCCCCTCCCCCAAAAAGCAAAATCCCACCCGAACAAAGTCAGGAGGCACAGCAAGATCCCGCAATCCCAAATAATGATAATCCCAACAAAAGACCCCATGGGGAGAGTTGGGGGGGGGGGGGGGGGTGACGACCGTCTCAGACATGTCACCCCCTCCCCCAAAAAAGCAAAATCCCACCCGAACAAAGTCAGGATGCACAGCAAGATCCCGCAATCCCAAATAATGACAATCCCAACTAAAAGACCCCCGGGGGAGAGTTGGGATGGGGTGAGAGACGGTCTCAGATATGTCACCCCCTCCCCCAATAAGCAAAATCCCACCCCAAAGGGGGGGGCACAAAATCAGGATGCACAGCAAGATCCCACAATCCCAGATAATGATCCCAACTAAAAGACCCCCGGGGGAGAGTTGGGGGGGGTGAGAGACGGTCTCAGATATGTCACCCCCTCCCCCAATAAGCAAAATCCCACCCCAAAGGGGGGGGGGGGGCACAAAATCAGGATGCACAGCAAGATCCCACAATACAGCCCCTCCCCCCCCAGAAAATAACAACAACAACACCACCACAAGGGGGCTTTGCACAGTGGGGGGGGGGGGGACACAGACTGGATGGAGCCTTACCCCACCCCCTGCCACCAAACCCTCCCTCTAATTCCTCCTCCTCCTCCTCCTGCAGGGTCACCAGCTGCCTGCTGACCGTAGGCCGCAGGCTCCCCAGCTGCATGGCGCCGCGTGTCCCCTCCCCACCTCTGCTCCCGCTGCCCGCCCGCCTCCGAATGACCGCAGCCGCAGCCGGGGCGGCGGCCTTATGTAGGGCCGCGGGGCAGGCCGGGAACGTGACGTCGCGAGACGCGCGGGCGGGCGCGGGGCCGGCCGGGAAGCTGGAGGAGCGGAGAGGGGTCCTCCGGCGCGCCAGCCCCGCCCCCCCCCTTTTCCTCCTCCCGCACTGACGCCAAGGCCCGCCGCCGCGGGGCACCCCGGGAAACTGGAGGAGCGTAATGGGTCCTCCAGCGCGCCAGCCCCGCCCCCTTCTTCCTCCCTCACTGACGCCAGGCCCGCCGCGCGGGGCACCCCGGGAAACTGGAGGAGCGCAGTCGGTCCTCCAGCGCGCCAGCCCCGCCCCCCTTTCTTCCTCCTCCCTCACAGACGCCAGGCCCGCCGCGCGGGGCACCCCGGGAAGCTGGAGGAGCGCAGCCGGGTCCTCCAGCGCGCCAGCCCCGCCCCCCCTGTCCTCTTCCTCCCTCACAGCCGCCAGGCCCGCCGCCGCGGTGCACCCCGGGAAGCTGGAGGACCCCAACTACTACAACAACAACACCAACACCAACACAGCAAGGAATTCATGTCAACCCCTCCCACAGCAATCAACCCCCCCACCCCCCCACCCCCTTTTTATTGTGGGGGGGGTGGTTTTGCCGCCCCCCTTTCAAATATTGACCCCCCAACGGTTGGCCACCCCTGTGACATCACTGCTGATCAGCTGACCTTCCAGGGCCTCGGCCAACATTCCTCCCATTTCCCTTCAGCTTCCTTTCCTCACCCCTTCCGTCTTGTTTTTTTCAGCCCCTCCACCCCCTCAAGATTTTGCGCCAGTCGCAGATAGGTCGACTTCCGATCGAAGACGATCGATCGGTTCGGGCCTCTTGACTGGGGGGGGGGGGGGGTTGGGGCAACCATTTCGTCGAATTGTATTTTCTCATCGGTGGGGGGTGGGGGGGCTCCTCGTTCTCTTCTCTAAGATTGGGGCGGCACGGCTAGCATTGCGGACAGCACAGTGGCTTCACAGCCCCAGGGTCCGATTCCCGGCCCGGGTCGCTGTCTGCGCGGAGCCTGCACGTTCCTCCCCGTGTGTGCGTGGGTTTCCTCCGGGTGCTCCGGGTTCCTCCCGCAGTCCCAAAGATGTACAGGTTAGATGGATTGGCCAGGCTAAATTGCCCCTTAGTGTCCAAAGATGTACAGGTTAGGTGGATTGGCCGTGTTAAATTGTCCCTCAGTGTCCAAAGATGTACAGTTTAGGTGGATTGGCCGTGTTAAATTGTCCCTCAGTGTCCAAAGATGTACAGGTTGGGTGGATTGTCCGTGATAAATTGTCCCTTAGTGCCCAAAGATGTACAGGTTAGGTGGATTGGCCGTGTTAAATTGTCCCTTAGTGTCCAAAGATGTACAGGTTAGGTGGATTGGCCGAGTTAAAATGTCCCTCAGTGTCCAAAGATGTACAAGTTAGGGTGGATTGGCCGTGTTAAATTGTCCCTTAGTGTCCAAAGATGTGCAGGTTAGGTGGATTGGCCGTGTTAAATTGTCCCTCAGTGTCCAAAGATGTACAGGTTAGGGGGATTGGCCGTGTTAAATTGTCCCTTAGTGTCCAAAGTTGTACAGGTTAGGTGGATTGGCCGTGTTAAATTGTCCCTCAGTGTCCAAAGATGTACAGGTTAGGTGGATTGGCCGTGTTAAATTGTCCCTCAGTGCCCAAAGATGTACAGGTTAGGTGGATTGGCCGTGTTAAATTGTCCCTTAGTGCCCAAAGATGTACAGGTTAGGTGGATTGGCCGTGTTAAATTGTCCCTCAGTGTCCAAAGATGTACAGGTTAGGGGGATTGGCCGTGTTAAATTGTCCCTTAATTAACACTAAATTTATCCCCCAAAAAAATAGGTTAGGCGGGGGGGGGGGAGGGGGAGGGGGTTACTGGGTTACGGGGATGGTGTGGGCTCGGCAACCTTCCGTGGGCCGGAGCAGGCTCTCGATGGGCTGAATGGCCTCCTTCTGCAGTGCGAATTGAATATAGAACATAGAACAGTACAGCATAGAACAGGCCCTTCGGCCCTCGATGTTGTGCCGAGCAATGATCACCCTACTCAAACCCACGTATCCACCCTATACCCGTTACCCAACAACCCCCCCCTTAACCTTACTTTTATTAGGACACTACGGGCAATTTAGCATGGCCAATCCACCTAACCCGCACATCTTTGGACTGTGGGAGGAAACCGGAGCACCCGGAGGAAACCCACGCAGACACGGGGAGGACGTGCAGACTCCGCACAGACAGTGACCCAGCCGGGAATCGAACCTGGGACCCTGGAGCTGTGAAGCATTTGTGCGAACCACCATGCTACCCTGCTGCCCCCTGCTACCCTGCTGCCCCCATGAGAATTCTCTCATCCTCTGATTCGATCATCATCCGGCGCCTCATTTTTCCAAAGGTAGAAAGGTAACAAAGATAGATTGGGGAGTCGGGCAGAGAAATGGCAGATGGAGTTCAATCCAGGCAAATGCGAGGTGATGCATTTTGGAAGATCAAATTCAAGAGCGGACTATATGGTCAATGGAAGGGTCTTGGGGAAAATTGATGTACAGAGAGATCTGGGAGTTCAGGTCCATTGTACCCTGAAGGTGGCAACGCAGGTTGATAGAGTGGTCAAGAAGGCATACAGCATGCTTGCCTTCATCGGACAGGGTATTGAGTACAAGAGTCGGCAGGTCATGTTACAGTTGTATAGGACTTTGGTTAGGCCACATATGGAATACTGCGTGCAGTTCTGGTCGCCACATTACCAGAAGGATGTGGATGCTTTGGAGAGGGTGCAGAGGAGGTTCACCAGGATGTTGCCTGGTATGGAGGGTGCTAGCTATGAAGAAAGGTTGAGTAGAACATAGAACAGTACAGCACAGAACAGGCCCTTCGGCCCTCGATGTTGTGCCGAGCAATGATCACCCTACTCAACCCCAAGTATCCACCCTATACCCGTAACCCAACAACCCCCCACTTAACCTTACTTTTAAGGACACTACGGGCAATTTAGCATGGCCAATCCACCTAACCTGTACATCTTTGGACACTAAGGGACAATTTAACACGGCCAATCCACCTAACCCGCACATCTTTGGACACTGAGGGACAATTTAACACGGCCAATCCACCTAACCTGTACATCTTTGGACACTAAGGGACAATTTAACACGGCCAATCCACCTAACCTGTACATCTTTGGACACTAAGGGCAATTTACCATGGCCAATCCACCTAACCCGCACATCTTTGGACTGTGGGAGGAAACCGGAGCACCCGGAGGAAACCCACGCACACACGGGGAGGACGTGCAGACTCCGCACAGACAGTGACCCAGCCGGGAATCGAACCCGGGACCCTGGAGCTGTGAAGCATTGATGCTAACCACCATGCTACCGTGCTGCCCACAATGGTAGATTAACGGTAGATCCAACTGTTTTCGTTGGAAAGACGGAGGTTGAGGGGGGGGACCTGATTGAGGTCTACAAAATTATGAGAGGTCTGGACAGGGTGGATAGCAACAAGCTTTTCCCAAGAGGGGGGGTGTCAGTTACAAGGGGTCACGATTTCAAGGTGAGAGGGGGAAAGTTTAAGGGAGATGTGCGTGGAAAGTTTTTTACGCAGAGGGTGGTGGGTGCCTGGAACGCTTTACCAGCGGAGGTGGTAGAGGCGGGCACGATAGCATCATTTAAGAACATCTGGACAGGTATATGAACGGGCGGGAACAGAGGGAAGTAGACCTTGGAAAATAGGCGACAGGTTTAGATAAAGGATCTGGATCGGCGCAGGCTGGGAGGGCCGAAGGGCCTGTTCCTGTGCTGTCATTTTCTTTGTCCTCTTTCTTCAACAAAGATAAAGACCTGACGGAATGCGGATCAGACAGACCCATTTCGCTGCTGAACGTGGATGCACAAATACTCGCAAAGGGCCTGTCCAACAGGCTGGAGGGCTGCGTACCAGAGGTGGTCGCAGAGGACCAGGGGGGCTTTGTCAAGGGCTGGCAGCTCACAGCGAACATCAGGCGGCATCTGAACCGAATAACGACCCCCCCCTCTGTTGCTCGTTTTACTGGAGCGTGATTAACACGCCTCCGTTTAAAGGCCGTGTGCTTAACACTACTATGGCTCTGTATGTGTAATTATGCTCAGGAGTCGCCAGGTGCCGTATTGAGACACCGTCACAAGTATATCAAGGTCAGGTTCAAAGTAATAAATCCGTACACCGATCAGTAAGTCCAAACGATTGATATTTATTATAACAAATATAATAAATACACATGCATACGCTAAAGAGACTAACTTACTTCTAATACTAAACAACTAAAATACTTATCTAGACAGGAACAGGCAAGGTCAGGGAGCAAGGCCTTCGTCCCGTTCTTGGTCTGCAACTTTCTGATTGGCAAAGTTGTCAAGATCTAGCAAGGTCTGGATCACGTAGCGATCGTTGTGTTGGCACTTACAGTTCGATGGCTGATGGCTCAACGGCCGGTGATGAAACTGGAGTCAGGATGCGATGTAACAGGTCTGGGCCGGAGCAAGCAAACAGACTTGGGCCGGAGCAAGCAGACCGAACCATGTGCGGGACCTACTCTTATAGGTCCTAGAAGTCCGTGCCCCCTTGGGGCGGTTCTTTTACCTGCCAGGTATCGATTGGGCCTTTCCCAATCGATATCTTTCAAACCCCCCAATCCTAGGGTCGTTCCTCGATGGGTGGGGCGGTCCCTACGGCTCTTTGTGTTGGTTGCTTTGGCGCCATTCTGTCTGGGCGTCTATGGAAAAGTATCCATCGATACTTAAATGTTTCTATAGTCCGGGGTCTGGATCTGGATCACCTCATTACTATGCAGATCTGTTTCCCATTTGCACCTTTGGCTGAAACTCTGCACCTGGCCAGAAACTGGTTTCTGTACGTGCAGAATGCAAAACAGCCTTCTGCAAGCTGCTTGTCCTCACGAAGACTGTTTTTCCCAGCAGCCTTAGCAGTTCTCCATTTTGTAGCCCAGTGTCCACCTTAGATGGCTACACCTCCCGGGGAGAGAACACCAGAGGTGAGCGTCTCTCTGGATGCAGAAAAAAGGCCTTTGACAGAGTCGATTGCCCCCCTTTCCAATTGGAGCGGTCCTCCCACAGGCCCATTCCAGGGGTGAGGAAGAAGCCGGAGCCACGCTCCCCGAGCTACGGGTGCCCGAACCGGCGCCTGCTTCCCCGTCGAAACGGCGACGATCGTGGAGGACGATCAGGGCCCCCCCCCCGATCGACGAATTGCTTCATTTTGAACGTAAATAAATACTTCGACATGTAACGAGGCAAGACACTGTGCTGATGTATTACGGGTACCACCATCACCACAACCTCTGCCACGCCACACCACCACTACCGCCGGACTCTATTTTCAACAGGGGGTGAATGTGGTGGTCGGTATTGGGGTATTACGGTTCCCAGGTTGAGGCTGTCGGACCATTGGCGTGGGAGGTACCCGAGACAGCAATATCATTGGTGAAGACTGCCTGCTGGTTCCGCCCACTAAGGCGGGGTATAAGAGTCTGTGTCTCCCCAGCTGCTGCATTCTGTACCTGCGCTGATTGGGGGAAACATCTAGTCCAGTAAAGCCTTCAATTGTCATCCAATCTCGCTTCATTGATCGAGCATCAGAGCCTTACTCTGTCTCTAACCCCGTGCTGTCCCTGTCCTGGGAGTGTTTGATGGGGACAGTGTAGAGAGAGCTTTACTCTGTATCTAACCCCGTGCTGTACCTGTCCTGGGAGTGTTTGATGGGGACAGTGTAGAGGGAGCTTTACTCTGTATCTAACCCCGTGCTGTACCTGTCCTGGGAGTGTTTGATGGGGACAGTGTAGAGGGAGCTTTACTCTGTATCTAACCCCGTGCTGTACCTGTCCTGGGAGTGTTTGATGGGGACAGTGCAGAGGGAGCTTTACTCTGTATCTAACCCCGTGCTGTACCTGTCCTGGGAGTGTTTGATGGGGGACAGTGTAGAGGGAGCTTTACTCTGTATCTAACCCCCTGCTGTACCTGTCCTGGGAGTGTTTGATGGGGACAGTGTAGAGGGAGCTTTACTCTGTATCTAACCCCGTGCTGTACCTGTCCTGGGAGTGTTTGATGGGGCCAGTGTAGAGGGAGCTTTACTCTGTATCTAACCCCGTGCTGTACCTGTCCTGGGAGTGTTTGATGGGGACAGTGTAGAGGGAGCTTTACTCTGTATCTAACCCCGTGCTGTACCTGTCCTGGGATTGTTTGATGGGGACAGTGTAGAGGGAGCTTTACTCTGTATCTAACCCCGTGCTGTACCTGGCCTGGGAGTGTTTGATGGGGACAGTGTAGAGGGAGCTTTACTCTGTATCTAACCCCGTGCTGTCCCTGTCCTGGGAGTGTTTGATGGGGACAGTGTAGAGGGAGCTTTACTCTGTATCTAACCCCGTGCTGTCCCTGTCCTGGGAGTGTTTGATGGGGACAGTGTAGAGGGAGCTTTACTCTGTATCTAACCCCGTGCTGTACCTGTCCTGGGAGTGTTTGATGGGGACAGTGTCGAGATAGCTTTACTCTGTATCTAACCCCGTGCTGTACCTGTCCTGGGAGTGTTTGATGGGGACAGTGTAGAGGGAGCTTTACTCTGTATCTAACCCCGTGCTGTACCTGTCCTGGGAGTGTTTGATGGGGACAGTGTAGAGGGAACTTTACTCTGTATCTAACCCCGTGCTGTACCTGTCCTGGGAGTGTTTGATGGGGACAGTGTAGAGGGAGCTTTACTCTGTATCTAACCCCGTGCTGTACCTGTCCTGGGAGTGTTTGATGGGGACAGTGTAGAGGGAGCTTTACTCTGTATCTAACCCCGTGCTGTACCTGTCCTGGGAGTGTTTGATGGGGACAGTGTAGAGGGAGCTTTACTCTGTATCTAACCCCGTGCTGTCCCTGTCCTGGGAGTGTTTGATGGGGACAGTGTAGAGGGAGCTTTACTCTGTATCTAACCCCGTGCTGTACCTGTCCTGGGAGTGTCTGATGGGGACAGTGTAGAGGGAGCTTTACTCTGTATCTAACCCCGTGCTGTACCTGTCCTGGGAGTGTTTGATGGGGGCAGTGTAGAGTGAGCTTTACTCTGTATCTAACCCAGTGCTGTCCCTGTCCTGGGAGTGTTTGATGGGGACAGTGTAGAGGGAGCTTTACTCTGTATCTAACCCCGTGCTGTACCTGTCCTGGGAGTGTTTGATGGGGACAGTGTAGAGGGAGCTTTACTCTGTATCTAACCCCGTGCTGTACCTGTCCTGGGAGTGTTTGATGGGGACAGTGTAGAGGGAGCTTTACTCTGTATCTAACCCCGTGCTGTACCTGTCCTGGGAATGTTTGATGGGGACAGTGTAGAGGGAGCTTTACTCTGTATCTAACCCCGTGCTGTACCTGTCCTGGGAGTGTTTGATGGGGACAGTGTAGAGGCAGCTTTACTCTGTATCCTGATGTGTTGGGTATGCTGGGTCTGTGATGGCTGCTTTTACCAGAGCAGTGAGAGAGACAAGGCTTCCAACACTTGTAGAAGTCCAACTCTAATTCATTGGACAATGAGCTGTTAAACATACTTGCTCTGTGGGTCGATACTATGTTAGGTTGGCTGGGGAGCTGAGGCTAACCTGACCAGCCTATCCTGCCGGCACACGGTAGATGTTCGTGTGGCTGATCACGGGCTCTGGCTGCCTCAGAGGCTACATCCCGAGAGAGAGTGGGAAAACCAGTGCCCTCTGGCTTTAGAGTGGCCGTGTCCTGTCTGATGATTGGCTGCTGTGTTCTGTGTGTTGATTGGTCGTTCAGTGTGTCAGTCAGTATCTGTCAATGCACCCTCATATACTTGTGTGCATATTATGACATCTCCCCCTTTTTGAAAAAAGTATGTGTACTGGGCAATAAATAGTGTGGTGTGTGAATGTGCCTGACAATGTGGAGAGCATGTTTACATGACTATGTACAAAAATTATAACATATTTACACGGGAAGGTGTCTCGTGCAGATAGACTGTATGTAAGGGGGCAGCAGGGTAGCAGGGGGCAGCAGGGTAGCAGGAGGCAGCAGGGTACCAGGGTGGTTAGCATAAATGCTTCACAGCTCCAGGGTCCCAGGTTCGATTCCCGGCTGGGTCACTGTCTGTGCGGAGTCTGCACGTCCTCCCCGTGTGTGCGTGGGTTTCCTCCGGGTGCTCCGGTTTCCTCCCACAGTCCAAAGATGTGCGGGTTAGGTGGATTGGCCGGGCTAAATTGCCCGTAGTGTCCTAAAAAAGTAAGGTTAAGGGGGGGGTTGTTGGGTTACGGGTATAGGGTGGATACGTGGGTTTGAGTAGGGTGATCATGGCTCGGCACAACATCGAGGGCCGAAGGGCCTGTTCTGTGCTGAACTCTTCTATCTATCTATCTATTCTATCAATCCACCTAACCTGTACATCTTTGGGCACTAAGGGACAATTTAACACGGCCAATCCACCCTAACCTGTACATCTTTGGACACTGAGGGACAATTTAACACGGCCAATCCACCTAACCTGTACATCTTTGGGCACTAAGGGACAATTTAACACGGCCAATCCACCTAACCTGTACATCTTTGGACACTAAGGGACAATTTAACACGGCCAATCCACCTAACCTACACATCTTTGGACACTAAGGGACAATTTAACACGGCCAATACACCTAACCTGTACATCTTTGGGCACTGAGGGACAATTTAACACGGCCAATCCACCTAACCTACACATCTTTGGACACTAAGGGACAATTTAACACGGCCAATCCACCCTAACCTGTACATCTTTGGGCACTAAGGGACAATTTAACACGGCCAATCCACCTAACCTGTACATCTTTGGACACTGAGGGACAATTTAACACGGCCAATCCACCCTAACCTGTACATCTTTGGACATTGAGGGACAATTTAACACGGCCAATCCACCTAACCTGTACATCTTTGGATACTGAGGGACAATTTAACACGGCCAATCCACCTAACCTGTACATCTTTGGGCACTAAGAGACAATTTAACACGGCCAATCCACCCTAACCTGTACATCTTTGGACACTAAGGGACAATTTAACACGGCCAATCCACCCTAACCTGTACATCTTTGGACACTGAGGGACAATTTAACACGGCCAATCCCCCTAACCTGTACATCTTTGGACTGTGGGAGGAAACCGGAGCACCCGGAGGAAACCCACGCACACACGGGGAGGACGTGCAGACTCCACACAGACAGTGACCCAGCCGGGAATCGAACCTGGGACCCTGGAGCTGTGAAGCATTTACGCTAACCACCATGCTACCGTGCTGCCCCCCTTAGTCTTCGTGAGGACAAGCCGCTTGAAGAAGGCTGTTTTCCATTCTGCACGTACAGAAACCAGTTTCTGGCCAGGTGCAGCGTTTCAGCCAAAGGTGCAAATGGGAAACAGATCTGCATAGTAATGAAGTGATCCAGATCCAGACCCCGGACTATAGAAACATTTAAGTATCAATGGATACTTTTGCGTAGACGCACAGACAGAATGGCGCCAAAGCAACCAACACAAAGAGCCGTAGGGACCGCCCCACCCATCGAGGAACGACCCTAGGATTGGGGGGTTTGGAAGATATCGATTGGGAGAGACCCAATCGATACTTGGCAGGTGAAAGAACCGCCCCAAGGGGGCACGGACTTCCAGGACCTATAAGAGTCCATGGTTCGGTCTGCTTGCTCCGGCCCAAGTCTGCTTGCTTGCTCCGGCCCAGACTTGTTACATCGCATCCTGACTCCAGTTCCATCACCGGCCGTTGAGCCATCAGCCATCGAACTGTAAGTGCCAACACAACGATCGCTACGTGATCCAGACCTTGCTAGATCCTGACAACTTTGCCAATCAGAAAGTTACAGACCAAGAACGGGACGAAGGCCTTGCTCCCTGACCTTGCCTGTTCCTGTCTAGATAAGTATTTAGTTGTTTAGTATTAAAAGTAAGTTAGTCTCTTTAGCGTATGCATGTGTATTTATTATATTTGTTATAATAAACACCAATCGTTTGGACTTACTAATCGGTGTACGGATTTATTACTTTGAACCTGACCTTGATATACTTGTGACGGTGTCTCAGTATGGCACCTGGCGACTCCGAGCATAATTACAAATACAGAGCCATAGTAGTGTTAAGCACACGGCCTTTAAACGGAGGCATGTTAATCACACTCCAGTAAAACGAGCAACAGTTGAGGACGGCGTTGGCGATGTCCTGGTCGACGCCAGGCCAGTACGCCGCCTCACGGGCCAGCCGTCGGCACTTCGCCGGCTCCAGCGGCTCTGCTTTTCGCTCCTGCGCCCACTGCGCCTGGTCTCCGCTGAGCCGCCATCTTGGTCCCCCTCCCTCGCACCTTTCTCTGCTCCAACGCCGCTTTTTGTAATCGCTCCCGCTCCCGCTCCGCTCCACACACCAGCCGGGAAATGTTGCTATCCCGTTCCCACAGCGGGAAACGTCGAACCTGCGCAACCGGAGGGGGGGGGGGGGCCGTGGGTGGGGCTCCAGCAGCGGACAGGTCCCGGAGGGAGACTGCGCCTTACGCCCGTCGGGCTCCGTTTAAAGGCCGTGTGCTTAACACTACTATGATCGGGGTGCGCCACGTCTGGGTCCGCACGTGTTTGCGAAGGAGGACGGGTCCCAGGAGCTGTCGGCCGTGTTGGGAGCGAGACCCCGGAGGTTGACTTCCTGGGGAAGACGTTCGTGAGGGGGTCTTGTTAGTCGCGTTGCAGGGGAGCGATCGGGTGGAGTGGAGCGCGTCTGGGAGGACCTCCTGCCAGCGGGAGGCAGGGAGGTTTCTGGACCGTCGGGCCAGCTGGACGGCCCTCCATACCGTCCCGTTCTCCCTCTCCACCTGACCGTTTCCCCGGGGGTTGTAGCTGGTCGTCCTGCTCGAGGCGATACCCCTGCTGAGCAGGAACTGACGCAGCTCATCGCTCATGAACGAGGATCCCCCGTCGCTGTGGACGTAGGCGGGGAAGCCGAACAGAGCCAAGATGGTGCTGAGGCCTTTGATGACGGTGGCAGACGTCATATCGGGGCACGGGATGGCGAAGGGGAATCGGGAATACTCATCGACCACACTGAGGAAGTACGTGTTGCAGTCGGGGGAGGGGAGGGGCCCTTTGAAATCCACACTGAGGATATACGTGTTTCGGTCGGTGGAGGGGAGGGGCCCTTTGAAATCCACGGAGATGCGTTCAAAGGGGTGGGAGAGTTTCGCCAGGCGCGCACGGTCCGGTAGTAGAAGGGCTGCCTGCACTCCGCACAGACCTGGCAGTCCCTGGCGATCGCCCGTACTCCCTCGACGGAGTTGGGCAGGTTGCGGGCCTTGATGAAATGGGAGAACCGGGTGACCCCCGGGTGGCAGAGGTTGTCGTGCAGGGCCCGGAGTTGGTCCACTTGTGCGCTGGCACGTGTACCTCGGGAGAGGGCGGCTGGGGGCTCGGGTGAGCTTCCCCCCGGGGGCCGTACAAAATCCGGTAATTGTAGGCGGAGAGCTCGATCCTCCACCTCAAGATCTTATCGTTTTTGATGGGAGGGGCTAGTCGACCCCGTGCATCGTGGCGATGTCGGCCTTGATAGGGTTGAAGGCCTGTTGAGCCTCGTCCGTCAGGGGGGGAAACTGTGGAGTGGATGAGTGGGCGGGCCTTGTCCCCAGAGTTAGGGACCCACTGGGCGTAATCGGAGACGAACCCCAGGCATCGTTTGAGGGCCTTGGGGCAGTGGGGGAGGGGGAGTTCCAGGAGGGGGCCGGGGTCGGGCCCCAGGACTCCGTTTTCCACGACATAGCCGAGGATGGCTAATCGGTTGGTGCTGAACACGCATTTCTCCTTGTTGTACGCGGGATTGAGGAGTTTGGCGGTGTGGAGGAATGAGGAAAGGTTGGCGTCGTGGTTCCTGCTGGACGTGGCCGCAGATGGTGACAGAATCCAGGTCCGGGAACGTGGCCCGCAGTCCGTACCGGTCAACTATTCGGTCCATCTCCCGTTGGAAGGCCCAGACCCCGTTGGTGAAGCCGAAGGGAACCCTAAGGAAGTGATAGAGGCGGCCGCCTGCTTCGAAGGCCGTGTATTGCCGATCCTCCGGGCGGATGGGGAGCTGGTGGGAGGCGGACGTCAAGCCCTCTCTGGAAAAGACTCGATACTGCACAATCTGATTGACCGTGTCAGATATGCGAGGGAGGGGGGGTACGCGTCGAGCTGCGTGTACCGATTGATGCTCTGGCTGTAGTCGATGACCATCCTGTTTCTCCCCAGTTTTGACCACTACCACGAGCTCTCCAGGGGCCGTTGCTGGCCTCAATGATGCCTTCCCGAAGCAGCCGCTGGGCCTCAGACCTGATGAAGGTCCTGTCCTGGGCCCTGTACCGTCTGCTGCCGGCAACGGGTTTGCAATCCGGGGTGAGGTTCTCAAACAGGGAAGGCAGGTCGACCTTGAGGGTCGAGAGGCCGCAGACGGTGAGGGGTGGTGGGTAGGGGATCCGCCGAATTTCAGGGTTAGGCTCTGGAGGAGGCACTGGGAGTCTAGGCCGAGTAGCCGGGCAGGGCAGAGGTGGGGGAGGACGTAGAGGCGGAAGTTGTTGAACTCCACGCCCTGGACGGTGAGGGTGGCCGTGCAGAACCCCCCCCCCCCCCCCCCCCCCCGGATCGCCACGGAGCGGGATCCGGAGGCCCGGGGAGATTCTCTGGTTAGCGAGGGAGCGGCGTCTCACCGTACCGGGGGGGGGGGGGGGGGGGGTGGATGGCAGGAAGGCCTTGCGGCCCGTCGACTTTCACCGCCGTCGTCGGGGTTGCCCGGGGCCGGGACTGATCCAGGGCGATCGAGGCGAGCGGCGGCGGCGGCCGCTGGGAGGCTCCCGGGCTGGCCAGCGGCCGGCGATGAACGGCCAGACGAGCCGGGGTCCTGAGGCGCCGTCCAAAATGGCGCAGGAGATGGAGGCGTCCGTGGCTGGGGAGGGGGGGGGGGTGAGCTGGAGGGGCCCACAAGGGTGCCGCGCCGTCGGGGGGGGGGGGGTACGCCTGGGCGTCACGGGAGGCCACTATTAGCGAGCTGCCTGATTCCCGCAGGATCAAGCGTCCCCCCTTCCAAAGGGGGGGGGGCTGGCGGACGCACGCTGGAGCCATCTAAGATGGACACTGGGCTACAAAATGGAGAACTGCTAAGGCTGCTGGGAGAAACAGTCATAGTGAGGACAAGCAGCTTGCAGAAGGCTGTTTAGCATTCTGCACGTACAGAAACCAGTTTCTGGCCAGGTGCAGCGTTTCAGCCAAAGGTGCAAATGGGAAACAGATCTGCAGAGTAATGAGGTGATCCAGATCCAGACCCCGGACTATAGAAACATTTAAGTATCGATGGATACTTTTCCGTAGACGCCCAGACAGAACGGCGCCAAAGCAACCAACACAAAGAGCCGTAGGGACCGCCCCACCCACCGAGTAACGACCCTCAGATTGGGGAGTTTGGAAGATATCGATTGGGAGAGGCCCAATCAATACCTGGCAGGTGAAAGAACCGCCCCAAGGGGGCACGGACTTCCAGGACCTATAAGAGTCCATGGTTCGGTCTGCTTGCTCCGGCCCAAGTCTGCTTGCTTGCTCCGGCCCAGACTTGTTACATCGCATCCTGACTCCAGTTCCATCACCGGCCGTTGAGCCATCAGCCATCGAACTGTAAGTGCCAACACAACGATCGCTACGTGATCCAGACCTTGCTAGATCCTGACAACTTTGCCAATCAGAAAGTTACAGACCAAGAACGGGACGAAGGCCTTGCTCCCTGACCTTGCCTGTTCCTGTCTAGATAAGTATTTAGTTGTTTAGTATTAAAAGTAAGTTAGTCTCTTTAGCGTATGCATGTGTATTTATTATATTTGTTATAATAAACACCAATCGTTTGGACTTACTAATCGGTGTACGGATTTATTACTTTGAACCTGACCTTGATATACTTGTGACGGTGTCTCAATATGGCACCTGGCGACTCCGAGCATAATTACAAATACAGAGCCATAGTAGTGTTAAGCACACGGCTTTTAAACGGAGGCGTGTTAATCACACTCCAGTAAAACGAGCAACAGTTGAGGACGGCGTTGGCGATGTCCTGGTCGACGCCAGGCCAGTACGCCGCCTCACGGGCCAGCCGTCGGCACTTCGCCGGCTCCAGCGGCTCTGCTTTTCGCTCCTGCGCCCACTGCGCCTGGTCTCCGCCGAGCCGCCATCTTGGTCCCCCTCCCTCGCACCTTTCTCTGCTCCAACGCCGCTTTTGTAATCGCTCCCGCTCCTGCTCCGCTCCACACACCAGCCGGGAAATGTTGCTATCCCGTTCCCACAGCGGGAAACGTCGAACCAGCGCAACCGGAGGGGGGGGGGGGGGGGGCCGTGGGTGGGGCTCCAGCAGCGGACAGGTCCCGGAGGGAGACTGCGCCTTACGCCCGTCGGGCTCCGTTTAAAGGCCGTGTGCTTAACACTACTATGATCGGGGTGCGCCACGTCTGGGTCCGCACGTGTTTGCGAAGGAGGACGGGGCCCAGGAGCTGTCGGCCGCGTTGGGAGCGAGGCCCCGGAGGTGGACTTCCTGGGGAAGGCGTCCGTGAGGGGTTTCGTTAGTCGCGGTGCACGGGAGCGATCGGATGGAGTGGATCGCGTCTGGGAGGACCTCCTGCCAGCGGGAGGCAGGGAGGTTTCTGGACCGTCGGGCCAGCTGGACGGCCCTCCATACCGTCCCGTTCTCCCTCTCCCCCTGCCCGTTTCCCCGGGGGTTGTAGCTGGTCGACCTGCTGGAGCCGATACCCCTGCTGAGCAGGAACTGACGCAGCTCATCGCTCATGAGCGAGGATCCCCCGTCGCTGTGGATGTAGGCGGGGAAGCCGAACAGAGCGAAGATGGTGCTGAGGCCTTTGATGACGGTGGCAGACGTCATATCGGGGCGTGGGATGGCGAAGGGGAATCGGGAATACTCATCGACCACACTGAGGAAGTACGTGTTGCAGTCGGGGGAGGGGAGGGGCCCATTTGAAATCCACACTGAGGATATACGTGTTTCGGTCGGTGGAGGGGAGGGGCCCTTTGAAATCCACGGAGATGCGTTCAAAGGGGTGGGAGAGTTTCGCCAGGCGCGCACGCTCCGGCCAGTAGAAGGGCGGCCTGCACTCCGCACAGACCTGGCAGTCTCTGGCGATCGCCAGTACCCCCTCGATGGAGTAGGGCAGGTTGCGGGCCTTGATGAAATGGGAGAACCGGGTGACCCCCGGGTGGCAGAGGTTGTCGTGCAGGGCCCGGAGTTGGTCCACTTGTGCGCTGGCACGTGTACCTCGGGAGAGGGCGGCTGGGGGCTGGGTGAGCTTCCCCCCGGGGGCGCCGTACAAAATCCGGTAATTGTAGGCGGAGAGCTCGATCCTCCACCTCAAGATCTTATCGTTTTTGATGGGAGGGGCTAGTCGACCCCGTGCATCGTGGCAATGTCGGCCTTGATAGGGTTGAAGGCCTGTTGAGCCTCGTCCGTCAGGGGGGAAACTGTGGAGTGGATGAGTGGGCGGGCCTTGTCCGCAGAGTTAGGGACCCACTGGGCGTAATCAGAGACGAACCCCAGGCAGCGTTTGAGGGCCTTGGGGCAGTGGGGGAGGGGGAGTTCCAGGAGGGGGCCGGGGTCGGGCCCCAGAACTCCGTTTTCCACGACATAGCCGAGGATGGCTAATCGGTTGGCGCTGAACACGCATTTCTCCTTGTTGTACGCGGGATTAAGGAGTTTGGCGGTGTGGAGGAATGAGGAAAGGTTGGCGCCGTGGTCCTGCTGGACGTGGCCGCAGATGGTGACGTTGTCCAGGTCCGGGAACGTGGCCCGCAGTCCGTACCGGTCAACCATTCGGTCCATCTCCCGTTGGAAGGCCCAGACCCCGTTGGTGAAGCCGAAGGGAACCCTAAGGAAGTGATAGAGGCGGCCGTCTGCTTCGAAGGCCGTGTATTGCCGATCCTCCGGGCGGATGGGGAGCTGGTGGGAGGCGGACGTCAAGCCCACTGTGGAAAAGACTCGATACTGCGCAATCTGATTGACCGTGTCAGATATGCGAGGGAGGGGGGGTACGCGTCGAGCTGTGTGTACCGATTGATGGTCTGGCTGTAGTCGATGACCATCCTGTTTCTCCCCAGTTTTGACCACTACCACGAGCTCTCCAGGGGCCGTTGTTGGCCTCGATGATGCCCTCCCCGAAGCAGCCGCTGGACCTCAGACCCGATGAAGGCCTTGTCCTGGGCCCTGTACCGTCTGCTCCTGATTGGCGACGGGTTTGCAATCCGGGGTGAGGTTCGCAAACAGGGAAGGTGGGTCGAACTTGAGGGTCGAGAGGCCGCAGACGGTGAGGGGGTGGGGTAGGGGGTCCGCCGAATTTCAAAGTTAGGCTCTGGAGGAGGCACTGGGAGTCCAGGCCGAGTAGCCGGGCAGGGCAGAGGTGGGGGAGGACGTAGAGGCGGAGGTTGTTGAACTCCACGCCCTGGACGGTGAGGGTGGCGATGCTGTACCCCCGGATCGCCACGGAGCGGGATCCGGAGGCCCGGGGAGATTCTCTGGTTAGCGAGGGAGCGGTGCCTCACCGTACCCGGCGGGGGGCGGGGGGGGGGGGGTGGATGAAGCTCTCCGTGCTCCCGGAGCCCAGCAGGCAGGAAGGCCTTGCGGCCCGTCGACTTTCACCGCCGTCGTCGGGGTCGCCCGGGGCCGGGACTGATCCAGGGCGATCGAGGCGAGCGGCGGCGGCCGGCGATGAACGGCCAGACGAGCCGGGGTCCTGAGGCGCCGTCCAAAATGGCGCAGGAGATGGCGGCGTCCGTGGCTGGGGAGGGGGGGGGGGGGGGGGTGGGCTGGAGGGGCCCACAAGGGTGGTGCGCCGTCGGGGCGGGGGGGGGGGAGGGGGTACGCCCGGGCGTTACGGGAGGCCACTGTTAGCGAGCTGCCTGATTCCCGCTGGATCAAGCGTCCCCCCTTCCAAGGGGGGGGCTGGCGGACGCACGCTGGAGCCATCTAAGATGGACACTGGGCTACAAAATGGAGAACCGCTAAGGCTGCTGGGAAAAACAGTCATAGCGAGGACAAGCCGCTTGCAGAAGGCTGTTTAGCATTCCGCACGTACAGAAACCAGTTTCTGGCCAGGTGCAGAGTCTCAGCCAAAGGTGCAAATGGGAAACAGATCTGCATAGTAATGAGGTGATCCAGATCCAGACCCCGCACAATAGAAACATTTAAGTATCGATGGATACTTTTCCGTAGACGCCCAGACAGAACGGCGCCAAAGCAACCAACACAAGGAGCCGTAGGGACCGCCCCACCCACCGAGTAACGACCCTCAGATTGGGGAGTTTGGAAGATATCGATTGGGAGAGACCCAATCGATACCTGGCATGTGAAAGAACCGCCCCAAGGGGGCACGGACTTCTAGGACCTATAAGAGTAGGTCCCGCACATGATTCGATCTGCTTGCTCCGGCCCAAGTCTGTTTGCTTGCTCCGGCCCAGATCTGTTACATCGCATCCTGACTCCAGTTTCATCACCGGCCGTTGAGCCATCAGCCATCGAACTGTAAGTGCCAACACAACGATCGCTACGTGATCCAGACCTTGCTAGATCCTGACAACTTTGCCAATCAGAAAGTTACAGACCAAGAACGGGACGAAGGCCTTGCTCCCTGACCTTGCCTGTTCCTGTCTAGATAAGTATTTAGTTGTTTAGTATTAGAAGTAAGTTAGTCTCTTTAGCGTATGCATGTGTATTTATTATATTTGTTGTAATAAACACCAATCGTTTGGACTTACTAATCGGTGTACGGATTTATTACTTTGAACCTGACCTTGATATACTTGTGACGGTGTCTCAATACGGCACCTGGCGACTCCTGAGCATAATTACACATACAGAGCCATAGTAGTGTTAAGCACACGGCCTTTAAACGGAGGCGTGTTAATCACACTCCAGTAAAACGAGCAACAACGCCGACTTCACGCCCGTCACGAAGGCGTCTCGGATTAAAAGGTCGGTGCGCTGGACCGTCGAAACTGTCTGGCAGTCGCAGTTCCTCCCCAGGATGAGCAGGGCACTCCAGAAACCGTCGAGGGGTCCCCGGGGAGTCGCTGTCGCGTGGGGAACAGGAGGTGCCGAACGTAACGTCCGCTCAGGAGCTCCGTCGCTTCGGAGTAAGCCTCCGCCTCCCGGACGAGAGGAAGAATGTCAGGGCTCACCCGGACCTGGGGCTCCCGCGCCTCCCGGGGTTGCGCGGCCGATGATCGGAATGCAGCTCCCCAAGCAGGCCAGCCAGTGCTCGAAGGCGGACGTGGCGGTGGCTGCTTGGGGGGGGGGCTCGGCGGCAGGCTTGATCCACCGTTTTAAAACTCTCGCTCGCTAAATTGATGCGCTACCAATGACCACGCAGACGAGAGCGGTGGGGCAATCCAGGATTTATTGAGCAAAGGTGTGGCGCCCCCCCCCCCGTAGCTGGAACCGGAATGGCAGCAGCTCGGGGAGTGTAGCCACCGAAGTTGGCCATTTCCCTGCATACAAAATGGAGGAACGCAAAGCACACTGGGTAAAATGGACAATGTTTGCAGCCCCAGCAGGCTACACCAAGCAGGTGTGGATTCTGGCTGCTAAAAAAAAGCAGACAGCACCGAAACGAACATTCCGCATACTAATGGGGCAATCACCGGGATAATTAGCATGTTAATGGAACGATTCCAGAGACAATGGACACAAATGGGGAAGTAACTGCGACATTGCAAAGGATACCACACACCCCGGCACCAGCAAGGTTCGAAACCAAATAGGCTGAGACCCCGCCCAGTAGCTAAGGAACAGCCTCAGTATTGGGGGGGATTCAAACATATCGATTGGGAAGAGACCCAATCGATTCCGAGCAGGTAAGGGAGTCCGCCCAAAGGGGCGCGGATCCCTGGGACCTATAAAAGACAGGACCCACCACATGGTTCAATCGTCTCGTCCAGCCCTCCTCTCTCCTTGACCAGCCCTCCCCTCTGGACCAGCACCTCGACCAGCTTTTGCCAAGAACATAGAACATAGAACAGTACAGCACAGAACAGGCCCTTCGGCCCTCAATGTTGTGCCGAGCCATGATCACCCTACTCAAACCCACGTATCCACCCTATACCCGTAACCCAACAACCCCCCACCCCTTAACCTTACTTTTTAGGACACTAAGGGCAATTTAGCACGGCCAATCCACCTAACCCGCACATCTTTGGACTGTGGGAGGAAACCGGAGCACCCGGAGGAAACCCACGCACACACGGGGAGGACGTGCAGACTCCGCACAGACAGTGACCCAGCCGGGAATCGAACCTGGGACCCTGGAGCTGTGAAGCATTTATGCTAACCACCATGCTACCGTGCTGCCCGGCAATGATTCAATGATGTGGAGATGCCGGCGTCGGACTGGGGTTGAGCACAGTAAGAAGTCTGACAACAACACAGGTTAAAGTCCAACAGGTTTGTTTCCAACACGAGCTTTCGGAGCACTGCTCCTTCCTCGGGTGAATGGAGAGGTATGTTCCAGAAACATTTATATAGACAAAGTCAGAGATGCTGGACAATGCTTGGAATGCGAGCATTTGCAGGTAATCAAATCATTACAGATCCAGGGAGAGGGATAATCACAGGTTAAAGAGGTGTGAATTGTCTCAAGCCAGGACAGTTGGTAGGATTTCGCAAGTCCAGGCCAGATGGTGGGGGGTGGATGTAATGCGACATGAATCCCAGGTCCCGGTTGAGGCCGCACTCATGCGTGCGGAACTTAGCTATAAGTTTCTGCTCGGCGATTCTGCGTTGTCGCGCGTCCTGAAGGCTGCCTTGGAGAATGCTTACCCGGAGATCAGAGGCTGAATGCCCTTGACTGCTGAAGTGTTCCCCGACGGGAAGGGAACATTCCTGCCTGGTGATTGTCGCACGATGTCCGTTCATTCGTTGTCGCAGTGTCTGCATGGTCTCGCCAATGTACCACGCTTCAGGACATCCTTTCCTGCAGCGTATGAGGTAGACTACATTGGCCGAGTCGCACGAGTATGTACCGCGTACCTGGTGGGTGGTGTTTCCACGTGTAATGGTGGTGTCCATGTCGATGATCTGACATGTCTTGCAGAGATTACCCTGGCAGGGTTTTGTGGTGTTGTGGTTGCTGTTCTGAAGGCTGGGTAATTTGCTGCAAACAATGGTTTGTTTGAGGTTGCGCGGTTGTTTGAAGGCCAGTAGTGGGGGCGTGGGGGGATGACCTTGGCAAGATGTTCATCTTCATTGATGACGTGTTGAAGGCTGCGAAGAAGATGTCGTAGTTTCTCTGCCCCGGGAAAGTACTGGACGACGAAGGGTACTCTGTCAGTGGTGTCCCGTGTTTGTCTTCTGAGGAGGTCGGTGCGGTTTTTTGCTGTGACGCGTTGGAACTGTCGATCGATGAGTCGAGCGCCATATCCCGTTCGTACGAGGGCATCTTTCAGCATCTGTAGGTGTCTGTTACGCTCCTCCTCGTCTGAGCAGATCCTGTGTGTACGGAGGGCTTGTCCATAGGGGATGGCTTCTTTAATGTGTTTCGGGTGAAAGCTGGAGAAGTGGAGCATCGTGAGGTTGTCTGTGGGCTTGCGGTAAAGCAAAGTGCTGAGGTGGCCGCCCTTGATGGAGATGAGTGTGTCCAAGAATGCAACAGAATTTGGAGAATAGTCCATGGTGAGTCTGATGGTGGGATGGAATTTATTGATCTCATCGTGTAGTCGTTTCAGATTTAAGATATTGAATTGAGATAAATCTCAGATTATTCCAAATTGCAGATATTTAGATTTAAGATATTAACAAAGAAAATTACAGCACAGGAACAGGCCCTTCGGCCCTCCCAGCCTGCGCCGATCCAGATCCTTTATCTAAAACTGGCTCCTATTTTCTAAGGTCTACTTCCCTCTGTTGCCGCCCATTCATATACCTGTCTAGATGCCTCTTAAATGATGCTATCGTGCCCGCCTCTACCACCTCCGCTGGTAAAGCGTTCCAGGCACCCACCACCCTCTGCGTAAAAAACTTTCCTCGCACATCTCCCTTAAACTTTCCCCCTCTCACCTTGAAATCGTGACCCCTTGTAATTGACACCCCCACTCTTGGAAAAAGCTTGTTGCTATCCACCCTGTCCATACCTCTCATGATTTTGTAGACCTCAATCAGGTCCCCCCTCAACCTCCGTCTTTCCAACGAAAACAATCCTAATCTACTCAACCTTTCTTCATAGCTAGCACCCTCCATACCAGGCAACATCCTGGTGAACCTCCTCTGCACCCTCTCTAAAGCATCCACATCCTTCTGGTAATGTGGCGACCAGAACTGCACGCAGTATTCCAAATGTGGCCGAACCAAAGTCCTATACAACTGTAACACGACCTGCCAACTCTTGTACTCAATACCCCGTCCGATGAAGGCAAGCATGCTGTATGCCTTCTTGACCACTCTATCAACCTGCGTTGCCACCTTCAGGGGAAAATGGACCTGAACTCCCAGATCTCTCTGCACATCAATTTTCCCCAGGACCCTTCCATTGACCACATAGTCCGCTCTTGAATTAGATCATTCCAAAATGCATCACCTCGCATTTGCCTGGATTGAACTCCATCTGCCATTTCTCTGCCCAACTCTCCAATCTATCTATATTTTGTTGTAATATTGAATTGAGATAAATCTCAGATTGTTGCAAATTGCAGATATTCAGATTTAAGATATTGAATTGAGAAAAATCTCAGATTGTTCCAAATTTCAGACATTCAGATTTAAGATATCGAATTGAGAAAAATCTCAGATTATTGCAATTTGCAGATATTCAGATTTAAGATATCGAATTGAGACAAATCTCAGATTATTGCAATTTGCAGACATTCAGATTTAAGATATCGAATTGAGATAAATCTCAGATTATTGCAATTTGCAGACATTCAGATTTAAGATATCGAATTGAGAAAAATCTCAGATTGTTCCAAATTGCAGACATTCAGATTTAAGATATCGAATTGAGATAAATCTCAGATTGTTCCAAATTGCAGACATTCAGATTTAAGATATTAAATTGAAGATAAATCTCAGATTATTGCAATTTGCAGAATATTCAGATTTAAGATATCGAATGGAGAAAAATCTCAGATTATTGCAATTTGCAGAATATTCAGATTTAAGATATCGAATTGAGAAAAATCTCAGATTGTTCCAAATTGCAGACATTCAGATTTAAGATATTGAATTGAGATAAATCTCAGATTATTGCAAATTGCAGACATTCAGATTTAAGATATTGAATTGAGATAAATCTCAGATTGTTCCAATTTGCAGAATATTCAGATTTAAGATATCGAATTGAGATAAATCTCAGATTGTTCCAATTTGCAGACATTCAGATTTAAGATATTGAATTGAGATAAATCTCAGATTGTTCCAAATTGCAGACATTCAGATTTAAGATATCGAATTGAGAAAAATCTCAGATTATTGCAATTTGCAGAATATTCAGATTTAAGATATTCTGGAGCTATTTGAATATGTTTGTCTTCATTTGGGTCCCTGGGGGGCTCCATCCCATCAAAGTTCACCCTTTTGCAAACATAGTTTGCTGCTGGTAATATTTTGTAGATTTATTTTAATTGCTGACTATCTGAGGTGGATGGAGAGGGTCAGAGTTAAGGAGGCCGGAACCCCAGGGGAGGGGATCGGGTTTCCCCACCGGACGGCTGCTGGTGGGGGACACACGGCCTGTTGGTGTGCCCTGGTTCCCCCCCCCCCCTTCTCCCATCCCGACTTCCGGTTCCGGTCGGGGATCGCTGCAGGGGAGGCGGTAGCGAGCGGACGCCGGAAGTGACGGAAGCAACCCGGGGGGAAAGGTCGCCCAGACCGGAAGTGGAGCTGCAGTCAAGGATAACCAGGCGACAGGTAATCGCCCCGAAAGGAGGGGATTAAACCCCCGGCAGCCGCCCCAGACCGGGGGGAAAGGCTCCCCCCGCGGCCCAGCTCTGCAATGCATCCCGCGGGGCGGCCGGGGAGGCCGGGGCGTTGCAAAAGAGGGGGAAACAGACCTTTGACCAATAGGGGCTGTGGGACCCAGGGGAAGAGATCCACCCGGACTCCCAAATCTGCAAAATGACCAATGCAGCAGCCGCCAACCGATCCCCCTTTGCAACCCCGGATCTGGCCGGCCGCTTTTGCAAAAAAAAATAAACACGGCTTCGGTACTAAAATGCAAATTTATGCAAATGAGACAATGCATCAACCTGGGTACCCCCCCCCACCTGAAGCCCCTCCCAGCTCAGCATCCACATCTGCCCCCCCCCCCCCCCCCCCACAATTTAAAATCCTGAATCTGAGCACATTTCAAAAAAGAAAAAATCTGCAATGAATTGACTTGCTGGGATTGGCAGTGTTTGCAAATCTTATCAATGCAACATTCTGAGATTAACCCTCAATTAAATTTCATCTTTCTGATCAGTTATATTTGCGATAATCAGCAATTACTCTGAACGATTGGGATTGTCAGTGTTTGCAAATCTATCAATGCAACATTCTGGGTTTAAACCAATTAAATTTCACCTTTCTGATCAATTATGTTTGCGATAATCAGCAATTACTCTGAACGATTGGGATTGGCAGTGTTTGCAAATCTAAAAATGCAACATTCTGGGTTTAAACCAATTAAATTTCATCTTTCTGATTAATTATATTTGCGATAATCAGCAATTGCTCTGAACGATTGGGATTGGCAGTGTTTGCAAATCTATCAATGCAACATTCTGGGTTTAAACCAATTAAATGTCATCTTTCTGATCAATTATATTTGCGATAATCAGCAATTATTCTGAACGATTGGGATTGGTGGTGTTTGCAAATCGAAAGATGCAACATTCTGGGTTTAAACCAATTAAATTTCATCTTTCTGATTAATTATATTTGCGATAATCAGCAATTACTCTGAACGATTGGGATTGTCAGTGTTTGCAAATGTATCAATGCAGCATTCTGGGTTTAAACCAATTAAATTTCATCTTTCTGATCAATTATATTTGCGATAATCAGCAATTACTCTGAACGATTGGGATTGTCAATGTTTGCAAATCTATAAATGCAACATTCTGGGTTTAAACCAATAAATGTCATCTTTCTGATCAATTATATTTGCGATAATCAGCAATTATTCTGAACGATTGGGATTGTCAGTGTTTGCAAATCTATAAATGCAACATTCTGGGTTTAAACCAATTAAATTTCATCTTTCTGATCAATTATATTTGCGATAATCAGCAATTACTCTGAACGATTGGGATTGTCAATGTTTGCAAATCTATAAATGCAACATTCTGGGTTTAAACCAATTAAATGTCATCTTTCTGATCAATTATATTTGCGATAATCAGCAATTATTCTGAACGATTGGGATTGTCAGTGTTTGCAAATCTATAAATGCAACGTTCTGGGTTTAAACCAATTAAATTACATCTTTCTGATTAATTATATTTGCGATAATCAGCAATTATTCTGAACGATTGGGATTGGCAGTGTTTGCAAATCTATCAATGCAACATTCTGGGTTTAAACCAATTAAATTTCATCTTTCTGATTAATTATATTTGCGATAATCAGCAATTACTCTGAACGATTGGGATTGTCAGTGTTTGCAAATCTATCAATGCAACATTCTGGGTTTAAACCAATTAAATTTCATCTTTCTGATCAATTATATTTGCGATAATCAGCAATTATTCTGAACGATTGGGAGTGTTTGCAAATCTATAAATGCAACATTCTGGGTTTAAACCAATTAAATTTCATCTTTCTGATCAATTATATTTGCGATAATCAGCAATTATTCTGAACGATTGGGATTGTCAGTGTTTGCAAATCTATAAATGCAACATTCTGGGTTTAAACCAATTAAATTTCATCTTTCTGATCAATTATATTTGTGATAATCAGCAATTATTCTGAACGATTGGGATTGCCAGTGTTTGCAAATCTATAAATGCAACGTTCTGGGTTTAAACCAATTAAATTACATCTTTCTGATTAATTATATTTGCGATAATCAGCAATTATTCTGAACGATTGGGATTGGCAATGTTTGCAAATCTATCAATGCAACATTCTGGGTTTAAACCAATTAAATTTCATCTTTCTGATCAATTATATTTGCGATAATCAGCAATTACTCTGAACGATTGGGATTGTCAGTGTTTGCAAATCTATCAATGCAACATTCTGGGTTTAAACCAATTAAATTTCATCTTTCTGATCAATTATATTTGCGATAATCAGCAATTACTCTGAACGATTGGGAGTGTTTGCAAATCTATAAATGCAACATTCTGGGTTTAAACCAATTAAATTACATCTTTCTGATCAATTATATTTGCGATAATCAGCAATTGCTCTGAACGATTGGGATTGGCAGTGTTTGCAAATGTATAAATGCAACATTCTGGGTTTAAACCAATTAAATTTCATCTTTCTGATCAATTATATTTGCGATAATCAGCAATTATTCTGAACGATTGGGATTGCCAGTGTTTGCAAATCTATCAATGCAACGTTCTGGGTTTAAACCAATTAAATTTCATCTTTCTGATTAATTATATTTGCGATAACCAGCAATTATTCTGAACGATTGGGATTGTCAGTGTTTGCAAATCTATAAATGCAACGTTCTGGGTTTAAACCAGTTAAAATTCATCTTTCTGATTAATTATATTTGCGATAATCAGCAATTGCTCTGAACGATTGGGATTAGCAGTGTTTGCAAATCTATCAATGCAACATTCTGGGTTTAAACCAATTAAATTTCATCTTTCTGATCAATTATATTTGCGATAACCAGCAATTATTCTGAACGATTGGGAGTGTTTGCAAATCTATAAATGCAACATTCTGGGTTTAAACCAATTAAATTTCATCTTTCTGATCAATTATATTTGCGATAATCAGCAATTACTCTGAACGATTGGGATTGTCAATGTTTGCAAATCTATCAATGCAACATTCTGGGTTTAAACCAATTAAATGTCATCTTTCTGATCAATTATATTTGCGACAATCAGCAATTATTCTGAACGATTGGGATTGTCAGTGTTTGCAAATCTATAAATGCAACGTTCTGGGTTTAAACCAATTAAATTTCATCTTTCTGATCAATTATATTTGCGATAATCAGCAATTACTCTGAACGATTGGGATTGTCAGTGTTTGCAAATCTATAAATGCAACATTCTGGGTTTAAACCAATTAAATTTCATCTTTCTGATCAATTATATTTGCGATAATCAGCAATTATTCTGAACAATTGGGATTGTCTGTCTGCAAAGGTTGTAAATAATAATAATCTTTATTAGTGTCGCAGGGGGCGCAGCTTGACTCTGCAATGAAGTTGCTGTGAAAATCCCCTAGTCTCCACGCTCAGGCGCCTGTTCGGGTAGGCAGAGGGAGAATCCGGAACGTCCGATTCACCCTAACAGCTTTGGGGACAGCGCGCTAGCGCAGTGGTTAGCACAGTTGCTTCACAGCTCCGGGGTCCCGGATTCGATTCCCGGCTGGGGGGGGGTTGCTGTCTGTGTGCGATGCAACAATCCCAATCAGATGCCTTTTTTCTAAATAGCCACACTTGCAAAAAATGGGCCATCAACCTGAATTATTGGGTTTTAAATATCTGCAATTATATTAGAACATAGAACATAGAACGATACAGCGCAGTACAGGCCCTTCGGCCCTCGATGTTGCACCGACATGGAATAAATCTAAAGGCCATCTAACCTACACTATGCCCTTATCATCCATATGCTTATCCAATAAACTTTTAAATGCCCTCAATGTTGGCGAGTTCACTACTGTTGCAGGTAGGGCATTCCACGGCCTCACCACTCTTTGCGTAAAAACCCCACCTCTGACCTCTGTCCTATATCTATTA
>NW_024055734.1:1041058-1051058 GCF_902713615.1 Scyliorhinus canicula
ACATGAAGGCTACCGACCGTTGGTCAGTGAGGAGAGTGAATCTCCTGCCGGCCAGGTAATGCCTCCGATGCCGCACAGCTTCAACGATTGCCTGGGCCTCCTTTTCGACGGAGGAGAGCCGAATTTCGGAGACGTGGAGGGTGCGGGAAAAGAAGGCCACGGGCCTGCCGGCCTGGTTGAGGGTTAGCGGCCAGAGCCACGTCTGATGCGTCGCTCTCGACATGGAAGGGGAGGGACTCATCGACCGCGTGCATCGTGGCCTTGGTGATGTCGGCTCTGATACGGGTGAAGGCCTGTTGAGCCTCGGCCGTGAGGGGAAAATGGTGGATTGAATGAGTGGGACGGGCCTTGTCCACATAGTTTGGGACCCACTGGGCGTAGTAGTAGAAGATGTGGACAGCAGGGTAGCATGGTGGTTAGCATCAATGCTTCACAGCTCCAGGGTCCCAGGTTCGATTCCCGGCTGGGTCACTGTCTGTGCGGAGTCTGCACGTCCTCCCCCTGTGTGCGTGGGTTTCCTCCGGGTGCTCCGGTTTCCTCCCACAGTCCAAAGATGTGCGGGTTAGGTGGATTGGCCATGCTAAATTGCCCGTAGTGTCCTAATAAAGTAAGGTTAAGGGGGGGGTTGTTGGGTTACGGGTATAGGGTGGATACGTGGGTTTGAGTAGGGTGATCATTGCTCGGCACAACATCGAGGGCCGAAGGGCCTGTTCTGTGCTGTACTGTTCTATAGCTCTATAACCCCAGGCATCGTTTGAGGGCCTTGGGGCAGTGGGGGAGGGGGAGCTCCATGAGGGGGGGGGGGGCATGCGATCGGGGTCGGGCCCCAGAACTCCGTTCTGGACCGCACAGCCGAGGATGGCTAAGCGGGTCGTGCTGAACACGCCCTTCCCCTTGTTGTGGGTGAGGTTGAGGAGAGAGGCGGTGTGGAGGAATGAGGAAAGGTTGGCGCCGTGGTCCTGCTGGCCGTGGCCGCAGATGGTGACAGAATCCAGGTCCGGGAACGTGGCCCGCAGTCCGTACCGGTCAACCATTCGGTCCATCTCCCGTTGGAAGGCCCAGACCCCGTTAGTGAAGCCGAAGGGAACCCTAAGGAAATGATAGAGGCGGCCGCCTGCTTCAAACACGGTGTATTGCCGGTCCTCTGGGCGGATGGGGAGCTGGTGGGAGGCGGACGTCAAGCCCACTCTGGAAAAGACTCGATACTGCGCAATCTGATTGACCGTGTCAGATATGCGAGGGAGGGGGGGTACGCGTCGAGCTGCGTGTGCCGATTGATGGTCTGACTGTAGTCGATGACCATTCTGTGTTTCTCCCCAGTTTTGACCACTACCACGAGCTCTCCAGGGGCCGTTGCTGGCCTCGATGATACCCTCCCCGAGCAGCCGCTGGACCTCAGACCCGATGAAGGCCCTGTCCTGGGCCCTGTACCGTCTGCTCCTGATTGGCGACGGGTTTGCAATCCGGGGTTAGGTTTGCAATTAGGGAAGGTGGGTCGACCTTGAGGGTCGTGAGGCCGCACACGGTAAGGGGTGGGTAGGGGGTTCGCCGAATTTCAGGGTTAGGCTCTGGAGGTTGCACTGGAAGTCCAGGCCGAGTAGCCGGGCAGGGCAGAGATTAGGGAGGACGTAGAGGCGGAAGTTGTTGAACTCTGGTTGATAGGGTTGTGAAGAAGGCCTATGGTGTGTTGGCCTTTATTGGTAGAGGGATTGAGTTCCGGAGCCATGAGGTCATGTTGCAGCTGTACAAAACTCTGGTACGGCCGCATTTGGAGTATTGCGTACAGTTCTGGTCGCCTCATTATAGGAAGGACGTGGAAGCCTTTGGAACGGGTGCAGAGGAGATTTACCAGGATGTTGCCTGGTATGGAGGGAAAATCTTATGAGGAAAGGCTGATGGACTTGAGGTTGTTTTCGTTAGAGAGAAGAAGGTTAAGAGGTGACTTAATAGAGGCATACAAAATGATCTTAGATAGGGTGGACAGCGAGAGCCTTCTCCCGCGGATGGAGGTGGCTAGCACGAGGGGACATAGCCTTAAATTGAGGGGTAATAGATATAGGACAGAGGTCAGAGGTGGGTTTTTTACGCAAAGAGTGGTGAGGCCGTGGAATGCCCTACCTGCAACAGTAGTGAACTCGCCAACATTGAGGGCATTTAAAAGTTTATTGGATAAGCATATGGATGATAAGGGCATAGTGTAGGTTAGATGGCCTTTAGTTTTATTCCATGTCGGAGCAACATCGAGGGCCGAAGGGCCTGTACTGCGCTGTATCGTTCTATGTTCTATGTTCCACACCCTGGAGAGTGAGAGTGGCGATGCTGTACCCCCCCCCCCGGATCGCCACGGAGTGGGATCTGGAGGACAGGGAGTCGCCACGTGGTTAAGCATGGCCCCTTCTAAGAGGCGCCGGCGGACGCCGGTAACGGACCCCGTCTCTCATTAGCAGGTTCGAATGTTCAGAGGTCGAAACATCCTCACAGTCTCTCACCAGGGCACGCCAGAAATCTTCCATCTCTGAAAAATCTCTGCGTAATAAATTGATGCGCTATCAATTACGACGAGACGAGAGTAGAATGTAATCGAGGCTTTATTACACAGAGATGTGTCGCCTCCTGCAGCAGCTGACAAAATGGCTGCTGTACGGGGAGCACACATATTTATACTCCGCCTACTGGGCGGAGCCAGCAGGCAGGGATCTACCCCCGTACCTGTAGTACAGGGGCCTTACCGTAATACCCATATTATAATACATCAGTGGTGACGACCACAACTTCTCTCTCTCTCCCTCTCTCCATCTCTCCCTCTCTTTCGTTCTGTCTCTCCCGCTCTCTCTCTCTCCCTCCGGTTTTTCTCTCTGCCTCTCCCTCTGCCCCCTTGCTCGAAACCTCGCTTGCCTGTGCAACGACGGGGGGGTGTGGGGAGGGTCAGATTGTGTCGGATAACCTTCCCCGGGAAGGGTTTTACTGGCTAGAAGTGGCTACTAAAATGCAGAGAAGGTAGGCCGCACCTGGAGCCAGGAGGTTGGATTTGCCTCTGGTGGGATGTTTCAGGTGAGAGGATGTCAAACTCTCGGTCTGGTGAGCGGGGGGGAGGGGGTCTCTGGGACAGTGAGAGAGACAGACAGACAGACAGACGGAGAGAGAGGGAGAGCTAGGTTCAATTTAGGGATACGGAGACCGGGACGGTGCACGGTGCTCCGAGTGTGGGTCTGACCGAGGGATACGGAGACCGGGACTGTGCACGGTGCTCCGAGTGGGGGACTGACCGAGGGATACGGAGACCGGGACTGTGCACGGTGCTCCGAGTGTGGGTCTGACCGAGGGATACGGAGACCGGGACTGTGCACGGTGCTCCGAGTGTGGGTCTGACCGAGGGATACGGAGACCGGGACTGTGCACGGTGCTCCGAGTGTGGGTCTGACCGAGGGATACGGAGACCGGGACTGTGCACGGTGCTCCGCGTGTGGGTCTGACCGAGGGATACGGAGACCGGGACTGTGCACGGTGCTCCGAGTGTGGGTCTGACCGAGGGATACGGAGACCGGGACTGTGCACGGTGCTCCGAGTGTGGGTCTAACGAGGGATACGGAGACCGGGACTGTGCACGGTGCTCCGAGTGTGGGTCTAACCGAGGGATACGGAGACCGGGACTGTGCACGGTGCTCTGAGTGCGGGTCTAACCGAGGGATACGGAAACCGGGACTGTGCACGGTGCTCCGAGTGTGGGTCTACCCGAGGGATACGGAGACCGGGACTGTGCACGGTGCTCCGAGTGTGGGTCTGACCGAGGGATACGGAGACCGGGACTGTGCACGGTGCTCCGAGTGTGGGTCTAACCGAGGGATACGGAGACCGGAACTGTGCACGGTGCTCCAAAATGCACTGGACACATTATTTATCATACACACACACACCCACTCTCTCTACCTCTTAAAGCTATTTCGGTTGAGGGTGAGATTCGAAAGCCGAGATGTTGCCATTGTAACGAGATGGGGCATGTTAATTCAGCAGGTTGGAAGTAGCAGGGATAACCCATGGGACTGGTTGGAGTTCAGAAGGATGGCTCCGAACAGGGAACGAAAGTGGAGGATATCACAGCGTAGATTGTAGCTCTAACTGGACGTAGACGAGCTGATGTAAACACTGCTGTGAGAGTAGGTATGAGGAACATCAGCTCGATGCAAGGTTTTCGGGTGAAGGGAAGGTCAAACCCTTTTCCTCAATTGGTGTATCCAAAACCATAGCTATCTCGTGGGACTCAGTTCCGCTCAATCTCTCTGAGTGGAGAAGGATTTGGTTCTCTCTCCGGAGAACTCAATGAAAGGTGAGGTATTTGTGAGTGGGATACTTGGAAGTTACATCCCAGTTCCATTGTATAAAGTAGTTTGTTTTAGTATCAGGTCCAGTCATTGTCCGGCGGGGGGGAGGTTAAGAAATTCCCAGTGGATGGAGTAGACTTCCTTCTGGGTAATGATTTGGCAGGAGCGAAGGTTGCAGCTTGACCCACGATTGCGATGAGTTCGAGCCGAGCACCTCGGAGAGTCCCACCCGGTGGCGGGCGTGGGAGTTAGGAAAACACGTCGGCCTTTCAATGACCAAAAGGGGAAGTGTTGAAAGGCGTTGGCTGCATATCGGCTGACAGCGGCGGTAAATTTGACAACTGCTGATTGAGAGGTACTTATCTCTGTGAGAATGACTCCCCCACGGGGACTTGTCAAAGATAGCATCTCGTAGAGAATCAGATTCTGAGAAGTCCTTCGCCCACGGCGATCCTGAGAATCGAACAGTAAGAACGTCGGTTAAGAGTCAGACCTGAGTTCTAAATTAGATTTGGGTTCTGATTGTCAAAGGATGGTTAACGCCTGCCGTCGAATAGATTTGCCGTCAACTGATCCAGGAACTCCTCCGGAGGCCAAGAAAGAAGACCGTCAGTCAGGAGAAGGAAATGAATTGGGCCTTGGAGGGGGACAGGAGCAGGCCATTCTCCCCCTCGAGCCTATCCCGCGCCTCTCGAAGCATCATGGCCGATGCGCCACCCAACACAATCGCTTCCTCCCATTCCTTCACAAGAATCTGTCGATCTTCGATTTGGAATGAACCGTTATCGCTTCACCTGTAGCGTGTGGGAAGTGAGCCTCACACGTCTGCCACCTTAGAGTGGCGAGGCCCTTCCTAACATTTCCCCGGGTCTTAATTTTCAGTCTGTGCCCCTCCCCACCTTTAAGACTATGCAATTAGCGGAAATAGTTTATCTTGATCTGCCCTGCCCTTTGCCCTGTAAACATCTTAAAGACTTTGATCGGATAGAACAAAGAACAAAGAACAATACAGCACAGGAACAGGCCCTTCGGCCCTCCAAGCCTGTACTGACCATGCTGCCCGTCTAAACTAAAACCTTCTACACTTACGGACTCCGTATCCCTCTATTCCCATCCTATTCATATATTTGTCTAGATGCCTCTTAAATGCCGCTATCTTTCCTGCTCTGCCCCCTCCCCAGGCAGTGCATTCCATACATTTACCCCCCCCCCCTCTGTGTAAACAACTTGCCTCGTACATCTGTTCTAAACTTTCCCCCACGCACTTTAAACCGATGTCCCCGAGTACTGTAGCACGGTAGCATGGTGGTTAGCATACATGCTTCACAGCTCCAGGGTCCCAGGTTCGGTTCCCGGCTGGGTCACTGTCTGTGCGGAGTCTGCACGTCCTCCCCGTGTGTGCGTGGGTTTCCTCCGGGTGCTCCGGTTTCCTCCCACAGTCCAAAGATGTGCGGGTTAGGTGGATTGGCCGTGTTAAATTGCCCGTCGTGTCCTTAAAAGTAAGGTTAGGGGGGGGGTGGTTGTTGGGTTACGGGTATAGGGTGGATACGTGGGTTTGAGTAGGGTGATCATTGCTCGGCACAACATCAAGGGCCTGTTCTGTGCTGTACTGTTCTATGTTCTATGTTCTACTTGACTCTCCGACCCTGGGGAAAAGCCTCTGACTATCCACTCTGTCGATGCCCCTCATAATTTTGTAGACCTCTATCCGCTCGCCCCTCAACCTCCGTTGTTCCAGTGAGAACAAACCGAGTTTATTCAACCGCTCCTCATAGCTAATGCCCTCCATACCGGGCAACATCCTGGTCAATCTCTTCTGCACCCTCTCTAAAGCCTCCACATCCTTCTGGTAGTGTGGCGACCAGAATTGAACACTATACTCCAAGTGTGGCCTAACTAAGGTTCGATACAGCTGCAACATGACTTGCCAATTCTTATACTCAATGCCCCGGCCAATGAAGGCAAGCATGCCGTCGGCCTTCTTGACTACCTTCTCCACCTGTGTCGCCCCTTTCAGTGACCTGTGGACCTGTACACCTAGATCTCTCTGCCTGTCAGTACACGCACGAGTTCGACCATTTATTGTTCAATTCCTACATGCATTGGGCCTTCTAAAATTGCATTACCTCACACTTGTCTGGATTAAACTCCACCTGCCATTTCTCCACCCAAGACTCCAACCAATTTATACCCTGTTGCATCCTCTAACAATCCTCTTCACTATCCGCAACTCCACCAATTTTGGTGGAGTCTGCTGATTTACGAATCACATAGAACATACATGGAACATAGAACAGTACAGCACAGAACAGGCCCTTCAGCCCTCGATGTTGTGCCGAGCATTGGCCGAAACCAAGATCGAGCTATCCCACTCCCTGTCATTCTGGTGGGCTCCATGTGCCTATCCAATAACCGCTTGAAAGTTCCTAAAGTGTCCGACTCCCACTATCACAGCAGGCAGTCCATTCCACACCCTAACCACTCTCTGAGTAAAGAACCTACCTCGGACATCCCTCCAATATCTCCCACCCTGAACCTTATAGTTATGCCCCCTTGTAACAGCTACATCCACCCGAGGAAACAGTCTCTGAGCGTCCACTCTATCTACCCCCCTTATAAACCTCTATTAAGTCGCCTCTCATCCTCCTCCGCTCCAAAGAGAAAAGCCCTCGCTCCCTCAACCTTTCCTCAGAAGGCCTACCCTCCAAACCAGGCAGCATCCTGGTAAATTATTTACCAGGCAGCACGGTAGCATTGTGGTTAGCACAATCACTTCACAGCTCCAGGGTCCCGGGTTCGATTCCCGGCTGGGCCACTGTCTGTGCGGAGTCTGCACGTCCTCCCCGTGTCTGCGTGGGTTTCCTCCGGGTGCTCCGGTTTCCTCCCACAGTCCAAAGATGTGCGGGTTAGGTGGATTGGCCGTGTTAAATTGTCCCTTAGTGTCCAAAGATGTGCAGGTTAGGTGGATTGGCCGTGTTAAATTGCCCCTTAGTGTCCAAAGATGTACAGGTTAGGTGGATTGGCCGTGTTAAATTGTCCCTTAGTGTCCAAAGATGTACAGGTTAGGTGGATTGGCCATGCTAAATTGTCCCTTAGTGCCCAAAGATGTACAGGTTAGGGTGGATTGGCCGTGTTAAATTGTCCCTTAGTGTCCAAAGATGTACAGGTTAGGTAGATTGGCCGTGTTAAATTGTCCCTTAATGTCCAAAGATGTACAGGTTAGGTAGATTGGCCGTGTTAAATTGTCCCTTAGTGTCCAAAGATGTACAGGTTAGGGGGATTGGCCGTGTTAAATTGTCCCTCAGTGTCCAAAGATGTACAGGTTAGGGTGGATTGGCCATGTTAAATTGTCCCTTAGTGTCCAAAGATGTACAGGTTAGGGTGGATTGGCCATGCTAAATTGTCCCTCAGTGTCCAAAGATGTACAGGTTAGGGTGGATTGGCCGTGATAAATTGCCCCTTAGTGTCCAAAATTGCCCTTAGTGTTGGGTGGGGTTACTGGGTTATGGGGATAGGGTGGAGGTGTTGATCTTGGGTAGGGGGTAGGGTGCTCTTTCCAAGAGCCGGTGCAGACTCGATGGGCTGAATGGCCTCCTCATGAACTGTAAATTCTATGTAAATCTCCTTTGCACCCTTTCCAATGCTTCCACATCCTTCCAATAATGAGGTGGCCAGAACATAGAACATAGAACATAGAACAGTACAGCACAGAACAGGCCCTTCGGCCCTCGATGTTGTGCCGAGCAATGATCACCCTACTTAAACCCACGTAACCCGTATACCCGTAACCCAACAATCCCCCCATTAACCTTACACTACGGGCAATTTAGCATGGCCAATCCACCTAACCCGCACATCTTTGGACTGTGGGAGGAAACCGGAGCACCCGGAGGAAACCCACGCACACACGGGGAGGACGTGCAGACTCCACACAGACAGTGACCCAGCCGGGAATCGAACCTGGGACCCTGGAGCTGTGAAGCATTGATGCTAACATCATCCCTTAACCTTCTAAACTCCAGCGAAAACTCATCTGATCGTTTGTAGAATCATTTACGGGATGCGGGAATCGCTGGTTAGGTCAGTATTTATTGCCCATCCCTAGCTGCCCCTCACAAGGTGGTGGTGAGCTGCCTTCTTGAGCCGCTGCAGTCCCTGAAGTGTAGGTCCACCCACGGCGCTGTTAGGGAGGGGGAAATGCTGATCAAAGAGCCAGTACACCAGTTAGTTCAAAGTCGATACTATTTATTCACACGCCCATTAATATCTACTCACGCACAAAGTACCACAAACTAAACAATCTCTAACGCTAACGCCTATACTTAACTTGGGGCGCCCGCTCAGCCAGAGGAACAATGGCCGTTGTTCGGATCTGAGGCTGTTGGGTTCGAGGAGGTAACAGGGGAACAGCTAAGGTCGTCCGTCTGATGGCGAGCGTTGACCTTGAATTTATTTGCGCATTCTCAATGCGCAGCCAGGCTCTGTGCCTGCCTGCTTTCTTAGCATTGTCCATATTTCCCTACAGCCTTTGCAAACGGCCATTTTGTCTTCTTGGAAGTGACCATCCCAGACGGCTTACAGTATGGAAGGCGCTCCCTGAGGAACCTCAGTGAGTTACTGCAGTGCATCTTGTAGACGGCGCACACGGCTGGGTCGGAGGTGGAGGGTTTGTGGAAGGGGGGGAAGCAATCACGCTTTGTCCTGGCTGGCGTCGAGCTTCTCGAGTGTTGTTGGGAGCCGCGCTCACCCAGGCAAGTGGAGAGTCTCCCATCGCCCTCCTGGCTTGTCGATTGGTGGACTGGCTTTGGGGGCCAATTAATACGAACCGGGGGTTCTGAGTCGCTGTGTCTTTCTCCCCCTTAATCCTCTCGAAATCTGAACTGTCTAAAAGAAAAACACTGAACTTTTAATCTTCGGCAATTTTGTATCAATTACTTCCTTTGACAGACAAAGAACAATACAGCGCAGGAACAGGCCCTCCAAGCTTGTACTGGACATAAGAACATAACATAAGAACAAGGAGCAGGAGTAGGCCATCTGGCCCCTCGAGCCTGCTCCGCCATTCAATGAGATCATGGCTGATCTTTTGTGGACTCAGCTCCACTTTCCGGCCCGAACACCATAACCCTTAATCCCTTTATTCTTCAAAAAACTATCTATCTTTACCTTAAAAACATGTAATGAAGGAGCCTCTACTGCTTCACTGGGCAAGGAATTCCATAGATTCACAACCCTTTGGGTGAAGAAGTTCCTCCTAAACTCAGTCCTAAATCTACTTCCCCTTATTTTGAGGCTATGTCCCCTAGTTCTGCTGTCACCCGCCAGTGGAAACAACCTGCCCGCATCTATCCTATCTATTCCCTTCGTAATTTTAAATGTTTCTATAAGATCCCCCCTCATCCTATATTCCAACGAGTACAGTCCCAGTCTACTCAACCTCTCCTCATAATCCAACCCCTTCAGCTCTGGGATTAACCTAGTGAATCTCCTCTGCACACCCTCCAGCGCCAGTACGTCCTTTCTCAGGTAAGGAGACCAAAACTGAACACAATACTCCAGGTGTGGCCGCACTAACACCTTATACAATTGCAACATAACCTCCCTAGTCTTAAACTCCATCCCTCTAGCAATGAAGGACAAAACTCCATTTGCCTTCTTAATCACCTGTTGCACTTGTAAAC
>NW_024055734.1:1068558-1079030 GCF_902713615.1 Scyliorhinus canicula
TGAGTTACAGACTGGAATCTAATCGAGGGGTTCAGGGTAGTTTATATATAGAATAACAGATACCCGGGAGTGAGTTACAGACTGGAATCTAATCGAGGGGTTCGGGGTGGTTTATATATAGAGTAACAGATACCCGGGAGTGAGTTACAGACTGGAATCTAATCGAGGGGTTCGGGGTGGTTTATATATAGAATAACAGATACCCGGGAGTGAGTTACAGACTGGAATCTAATCGAGGGGTTCGGGGTGGTTTATATATAGAATAACAGATACCCGGGAGTGAGTTACAGACTGGAATCTAATCGAGGGGTTCGGGGTGGTTTATATATAGAATAACAGATACCCGGGAGTGAGTTACAGACTGGAATCTAATCGAGGGGTTCGGGGTGGTTTATATATAGAATAACAGATACCCGGGAGTGAGTTACAGACTGGAATCTAATCGAGGGGTTCGGGGTGGTTTATATATAGAATAACAGATACCCGGGAGTGAGTTACAGACTGGAATCTAATCGAGGGGTTTAGGGTGGTTTATATATAGAATAACAGATACCCGGGAGTGAGTTACAGACTGGAATCTAATAGAGGGGTTCAGGGTGGTTTATATATAGAATAACAGATACCCGGGAGTGCGTTACAGACTGGAATCTAATCGAGGGGTTCAGGGTGGTTTATATATAGAATAACAGATACCCGGGAGTGAGTTACAGACTGGAATCTAATCGAGGGGTTCGGGGTGGTTTATATACAGAATAACAGATACCCGGGAGTGAGTTACAGACTGGAATCTAATCGAAGGGTTCGGGGTGGTTTATATATAGAATAACAGATACCCGGGAGTGAGTTACAGACTGGAATCTAATCGAGGGGTTCGGGGTGGTTTATATATAGAATACCAGATACCCGGGAGTGAGTTACAGACTGGAATCTAATCGAGGGGTTCGGGGTGGTTTATATATAGAATAACAGATACCCGGGAGTGAGTTACAGACTGGAATCTAATCGAAGGTGAATGTTTCTCTCCATTTACAGGTTAAAGTGAAATTGAATGGAGTTTATTTGAAAGGGGAACATCAGCTATCGAGCCTCCCTCAGCTGTCTGGAAACGCTCTCGAGTTGGAGTCTGTACAGGTACGTGAGGCAGCCTTCCACTCAAAATGATAACCGTTCTCTCTCTCCACTCTATGATCCCTCCGTTCTGACCCTAGCTCACTCCCTCCTTCCCTCTCTCCAGCCTCACCTCGTTCTAACTTTGAATTTCCCACATCCTGTTTCCTAATACGCACTCCGTCCCCCCTCTCCAACCCCTCCCTTGCTCCCTGACCATCCCAATCTCTGTAACCTACTCCAGCCCCTACAATTCCCATCCTCCTGTTCAAATCCCTCCCTCCCTCCCTATCTCTGTAACCTCCTCCAGCCCCTACAATTCCCATCCTCCTGTTCAAATCCCTCCCTCCCTCCCTCCCAATCTCTGTAACCTCCTCCAGCCCCTACAATTCCCATCCTCCTATTCAAATCCCTCCCTCCCTCCCTCCCAATCTCTGTAACCTCCTCCAGCCCCTACAATTCCCATCCTCCTATTCAAATCCCTCCCTCCCTCCCTCCCTATCTCTGTAACCTCCTCCAGCCCCTACAATTCCCATCCTCCTATTCAAATCCCTCCCTCCCTCCCTCCCAATCTCTGTAACCTCCTCCAGCCCCTACAATTCCCATCCTCCTGTTCAAATCCCTCCCTCCCTCCCAATCTCTGTAACCTCCTCCAGCCCCTACAATTCCCATCCTCCTATTCAAATCCCTCCCTCCCTCCCTCCCTATCTCTGTAACCTCCTCCAGCCCCTACAATTCTCATCCTCCTGTTCAAATACCTCCCTCCCCATCTCTGTAACCTCCTCCAGCCCCTACAATTCCCATCCTCCTGTTCAAATCCCTCCCTCCCTCCCTATCTCTGTAACCTCCTCCAGCCCCAACAATTCTCATCCTCCTGTTCAAATCCCTCCCTCCCTCCCTATCTCTGTAACCTCCTCCAGCCCCTACAATTCCCATCCTCCTGTTCAAATCCCTCCCTCCCTCCCTATCTCTGTAAGCACCTCCAGCCCCTACAATTCCCATCCTCCTGTTCAAATCCCTCCCTCCCTCCCTATCTCTGTAAGCACCTCCAGCCCCTACAATTCCCATCCTCCTGTTCAAATCCCTCCCTCCCTATCTCTGTAACCTCCTCCAGCCCCTACAATTCCCATCCTCCTGTTCAAATCCCTCCCTCCCTCCCTATCTCTGTAAGCACCTCCAGCCCCTACAATTCCCATCCTCCTGTTCAAATCCCACCCTCCCTCCCTATCTCTGTAAACTCCTCCAGTCCCTACAATTCTCATTCTCCTGTTCAAATCCCTCCCTCCCTCCCTCCCTATCTCTGTAACCACCTCCAGCCCCTACAATTCTCATCCTCCTGTTCGAATCCCTCCCTCACCACCTCCCAATCTCTGTCATCTCCTCCAGCCCCTACAATTCCCATCCTCCTGTTCAAATCCCTCCCTTACCCCCTCCCTCCCTATCTCTGTAACCTCCTCCAGCCCCTACAATTCACATCCTCCTGTTCAAATCCCTCCCTCCCTCCCCCTATCTCTGTAAGCACCTCCAGCCCCTACAATTCCCATCCTCCTGTTCAAATCCCTCCCTCCCTATCTCTGTAACCTCCTCCAGCCCCTACAATTCTCATCCTCCTGTTCAAATCCCTCCCTCCCTCCCTATCTCTGTAAGCACCTCCAGCCCCTACAATTCCCATCCTCCTGTTCAAATCCCACCCTCCCTCCCTATCTCTGTAACCTCCTCCAGCCCCTACAATTCCCATCCTCCTGTTCAAATCCCTCCCTCCCTCCCTCCCTATCTCTGTAACCTCCTCCAGCCCCTACAATTCCCATCCTCCTGTTCAAATCCCTCCCTCCCTCCCTAACTCTGTAACCTCCTCCAGCCCCTACAATTCCCATCCTCCTGTTCAAATCCTTCCCTCCCTCCCTATCTCTGTAACCTCCTCCAGCCCCTACAATTCCCATCCTCCTGTTCAAATCCCTCCCTCCCTATCTTTGTAACCTCCTCCAGCCCCTACAATTCCCATCCTCCTATTCAAATCCCTCCCTCCCTCCCTATCTCTGTAACCTCCTCCAGCCCCTACAATTCTCATCCTCCTGTTCAAATCCCTCCCTCCCTCCCTATCTCTGTAACCTCCTCCAGCCCCTACAATTCTCATCCTCCTGTTCAAATCCCTCCCTCCCTCCCTCCCTATCTCTGTAACCTCCTCCAGCCCCTACAATTCCCATCCTCCTGTTCAAATCCCTCCCTCCCTCCCTATCTCTGTAACCTCCTCCAGCCCCTACAATTCCCATCCTCCTGATCAAATCACTCCCTCCCTCCCTATCTCTGTCACCTCCTCCAGCCCCTACAATTCTCATCCACCTGTTCAAATCCCTCCCTCCCTCCCTATCTCTGTAACACCCTCCAGCCCCGACAATTCCCATCGTCCTGTTCAAATCCCTCCCTCCCTCCCTATCTCTGTAACCTCCTCCAGCCCCTACAATTCCCATCCTCCTGTTCAAATCCCTCCCTCACTCCCTATCTCTGTAAGCTCCTCCAATCCCTACAATTCTCATCCTCCTGTTCAAATCCCTCCTTCCCTCCCTATCTCTGTAAGCTCCTCCAGCCCCTACAATTCCCATCCTCCTGTTCAAATCCTCCCCTCGCCCCCTCCCTCACTATCTCTGTAAACTCCTCCAGCCTCTACAATTCCCATCCTCCTGTTCAAATCCCTTCCTCCATCCCTCCCTCCCTATCTCTGTAACCTCCTCCAACCCCTACAATTCACATCCTCCTGTTCAAATCCCTCCCTCCATCCCTCCCTCCCTCCCTATCTCTGTAAGCTCCTCCAGCCCCTACAATTCCCATCCTCCTGTTCAAATCCCTCCCTCCCTATCTCTGTAACATCCTCCAGCCCCTACAATTCTCATCCTCCTGTTCAAATCCCTCCCTCCCTCCCTATCTCTGTAACCTCTTCCAGCCCCTACAATTCCCATCCTCCTGTTCAAATCCCTCCCTCCCTATCTCTGTAACATCCTCCAGCCCCTACAATTCCCATCCTCCTGTTCAAATCCCTTCCTCCATCCCTCCCTCCCTATCTCTGTAACCTCCTCCAACCCCTACAATTCCCATCCTCCTGTTCAAATCCCTTCCTCCATCCCTCCCTCCCTATCTCTGTAACCTCCTCCAACCCCTACAATTCACATCCTCCTGTTCAAATCCCTCCCTGCATCCCTCCCTCCCTCCCTATCTCTGTAACCTCCTCCAGCCCCTATAATTCCCATCCTCCTGTTCAAATCTCTCCCTCCCTCCCTATCTCTGTAACCTCCTCCAGCCCCTACAATTCCCATCCTCCCGTTCGAAGCCTGCCCTCACCCCCCCCTCCCTCTCTATCTCCCGGAGGCGGATGGAGATTTAATGCTGATCGTTCCTGTTGCACAGGCAGTACACAGTCTCCCAGTGATGGGCAGCCATCTGAAGACATACAAGACCCATCTGACGTGGTTACGCAGCTCGAAAGCCATTGCTGGCAATATTGAGCTGGAGCAGAGAGTATCAGAGATCGTCACACTCCTCCAGAACCTCATCAACAGAGTGGAGCGCGAGGTAAGATTCACTTGGAGCCAAATTCAGAATCAAGAACATCCTCAGATGACTATACTCTAGGATTTGAGCTCCATAATCCAGGCCCACACTCCCCCCGGTGCCAGTACTGAGGGAGCGCTGCACTGTCGGAGGGAGATGTCTATACTCTAGGATTTGAGCTCCATAATCCAGGCCCACACTCCCCCCGGTGCCAGTACTGAGGGAGCGCTGCACTGTCGGAGGGAGATGTATATACTCTAGGATTTGTGCTCCATAATCCAGGCCCACACTCCCCCCGGTGCCAGTACTGAGGGAGCTCCGCACTGTCGGAGGGAGATGTCTATACTCTAGGATTTGAGCCCCATAATCCAGGCCCACACTCCCCCCGGTGCCAGTACTGAGGGAGCGCTGCACTGTCGGAGGGAGATGTCTATACTCTAGGATTTGAGCTCCATAATCCAGGCCCACACTCCCCCCGGTGCCAGTACTGAGGGAGCGCCGCACTGTCGGAGGGAGATGTCTATACTCTAGGATTTGAGCTCCATAATCCAGGCCCACACTCCCCCCCAGTGGCCAAATACAGGAACAGGAGGAGGTTCATTCAGCCCCTCCAGCCTGTTACACAGGAACAGGAGGTGCCCCATTCAGCCCCTCGAGCCTGTTACACAGGAACAGGAGGAGGCCCATTCAGCCCCTCAAGCCTGTTATACAGGAACAGGAGGGGGCCCATTCAGCCCCTCGAGCCTGTTACACAGGAACAGGAGGAGGCCCATTCAGCCCCTCCAGCCTGTTACACAGGAACAGGAGGAGGCCCATTCAGCCCCTCCAGCCTGTTACACAGGACCAGGAGGACGTTCAGTCAGCCGCTCGAGCCAGTTACACGGGAACAGGAGGAGGCCCATTCAGCCGCTCGAGCCTGTTACACAGGACCAGGAGGACGTTCAGTCAGCCGCTCGAGCCAGTTACACGGGAACAGGAGGAGGCCCATTCAGCCCCTCCAGCCTGTTACACGGGAACAGGAGGAGGCCCATTCAGAACCTCCAGCCTGTTACACAGGACCAGGAGGGTCATTCAGCCCCCCTCCTCGAGCCTGTTACACAGGACCAGGAGGAGGCCCATTCAGCCCCTCGAGCCTGTTACACAGGAACAGGAGGCCCATTCAGCCACTCGAGCCTGTTGCACAGGAACAGGAGGAGGCCCATTCAGCCCCCCTCCTCGAGCCTGTTACACAGGAACAGTAGGAGGCCCATTCAGCCACTCGAGCCTGTTACACAGGAACAGGAGGAGGCCCATTCAGCCACTCGAGCCTGTTACACAGGACCAGGAGGAGGTTCATTCAGCCGCTCGAGCCTGTTACACAGGACCAGGAGGAGGTTCATTCAGCCGCTCGAGCCTGTTACACAGGACCAGGAGGAGGTTCATTCAGCCCCTCCAGCCTGTTACACAGGAACAGTAGGAGGCCCATTCAGCCCCTTGAGCCTGTTCCGACTGACCTGACGGAGCCTCCCTCTAGCAGGGTAAAATTGACTCCGCCTTCTCTCTCTCTCTCCTCCAATCACAGATGCAGAGACGGGACCTCCCGGCGCGCACGTCCCCGCCCTTCGCCCTCACCGAGAGCAACGATTGGACGACCCTGAGGGCGGGGTTCGTCATCCTCCGCGACCTCCGAACTTTCGTCAACAAGGCGGCTCACCAGCTTCTGGCGCTGCGGCTACGGCGCTGAGGGTGACGGGGCTCCGTGCGGGGGACACGGCGGGAATATAATCCGTCATCACATCCTGGCCGAACAGCCGCATCTGGGGGGGGGGGACTTGATTTAGGCCGTGGGAAGAGCCCAAGGCCCCTTCATATCTATCTGGCTCTCTCTCTCTCTCTAGACCAATGATTGCAACCCGAGAGCGGGTCAAAGGGCAGCCAGGTGGGGGTGGGGGCATCCATTAGCCCCCCCTCCCCACCGCTTTGCTAATTTATTGATTAACTTATTGCGTTGCCAGTTTATTTATTTATTTATTGATGGGCACAGACGTTCCACGGCTGGAGTGGATGGGGGCGGTTAGGGGTGGGTAGGGTAGGGGGCGGGTAGGGGTGGGTAGGGGGCGGGTAGGGGGGGCCCAGTCATTTCAATGCCAACACAGATTGTGGAAATCCAGATTTTCTGGACAAACTGCCGTATTTATAAAGACTTATTTATTGCAAAGTAAAAGTGCCGACTGTTTATTTGCCCGATGTACTTTTTAGCCCAGGGATTGATTGCGGGAGAAGGATGGCTCCTTGCTCTGGAGACGGTGGAGATTTGGGTTGTCTTTGCAGATCGATGAAAGAGTTCTTTCTTGTTCCGAGACAGGGAGAGGCTTTGAGGGTCTGTGGGCTGGTGGGTGGGTGGGTGGGCGGGTGGGTGGGTGGGGGTGGCTCTCTGGCTGCGGGATGGCTGGAGGGACACACACACACACACACACACACACACACAGACACACCCAGCCAGTGTGTGAGGCTGCGGTGAAATGCAGTCGGACTGTTGTTGGGGCTCCGGGCGGCTGGTTAGGGTTGGATTGCTGTGGGTGGGGTCTGGGGGGGGTGGGGAGTGAGAGCCTGGGGGGGGGGGGGGTGGGGGGGTGCGGGGTGAGCTTGGGGGGTGAGGGGTTGGGGGTGGGGGGGGGTAAGAGCCTGGGGATGGGGTCTGGGTGGTGGGCGGGGTCTCTGCAGAGGGGGTGGGGTTTCGGCAAAGGGGGCGGGATCTAGGAGCAGTGGGCGTGGTCACTGGAGGGGGCGTGGTCTAGGTTAAGGAGCGGGGTCTCGGAGGGGGTTGCTCTAGGATTAGGGACGTGGTCTGGGAGGAGTGGGTGTGGTCCCTGGAGGGGGCGTGGTCTGGGACCAGGGGCGTGGTCTATGTGGAGGGGGCGTGGTATCAACAGTGGGGGAGTGGGTTTGGATAAGGGGCGGGGCAGTTGAGGGGGCGTGGTCTCAGCAGTGGGTTGGGTTTAAGATTAGTCAAGGAGGAATGGGCAATGGCCCCTGGAGGGGGCGTGGTCTATGTAGAGGGGGCGTGGTCTGGGACCAGGGGCAATGGCCCCTGGAGGGGGCGTGGTCTATGTAGAGGGGGCGTGGTCTGGGACCAGGGGCAATGGCACCTGGAGGGGGCGTGGTGTCGCCAGGGGCGGGGTCTAGGATTAGGGGCGTCATCTAGGAGGAGGAGGCGTGGTCTCCAATGGGGGGGCGTCGTCACATTAGTGGCGTGATCTCCAGTGGGTGGGGCTTAGAGCTAGGGGTGTGGTCACAGAAGAGGGGGCATGGTCTGTCAATAGGTGGCGGATCCATGCCAGGTGGCATGGCCTAAGATTGGGGCGTGGTTTCCAGAGAGGGCGTGGCCTACTTAGGAGGCGTGGTCTCGACAGAGGGGGCGTGTTCTCAGATAAGGGGCGGGGCTGCGGAGGGGGCGTGGTCGCAGCAGAGCGGGCGGAGTCTAGGATTAGTGGCGGAGCCGAGGAGGAGTGGGCGTGGCCCCTGGAGGGGTCATGGTCGCAGCGGGGGGGCGTGGCCTAGGATTAGGGGTGTGGTCAAGGAGGAGGGGGTGTGGTCCCTGGAGCAGGCGTGGTCTCAGCAGGGGGGCGTGGTCTAGGAGGAGGGGGCGTGGTCCCCAGTGAGTGGGCGGGGTCCCTCTAGGGACATGGTATACAGAGGGCGGGGCTTAGGGACAGGGGTGTGGTCTCAGAGGAGGGGGTGTGGTCTAGGAGGAGGGGGCATGGTCTCCAGTGAGTGGGCGGAGTCCCATTCCATCACCACTGGCTGTTTGAAACATGACGTATCGGCTGCCCGGAGACCATCCCAGAAACCCATCAACATGGTCGTAAGTGATGATGATCTCAATTTTACCGCCTCTTAATGACACCTTCTGCAGCCACAGTGTCTAACTGTCTTTTAAACTCGGCCTTAATATAAAATATTAATTCAGCCAATCCGTTCACCCCATTGGGTTAGTGCCTTGGTTCAAATGTCATCATAGATCTGTCGGACCCCGAGGTTGAGTGCGGCCATAATCCAGGCCAACACTCCCCCCGGTGCCAGTACTGAGGGAGCGCTGCACTGTCGGAGGGAGATGTCTATACTCTAGGATTTGAGCTCCATAATCCAGGCCCACACTCCCCCCGGTGCCAGTACTGAGGGAGCGCTGCACTGTCGGAGGGAGATGTCTATACTCTAGGATTTGAGCGCTATAATCCAGGCCCACACTCCCCCCGGTGCCAGTACTGAGGGAGCGCTGCACTGTCGGAGGGAGATGTCTATACTCTAGGATTTGAGCTCCATAATCCAGGCCCACACTCCCCCCGGTGCCAGTACTGAGGGAGCGCTGCACTGTCGGAGGGAGATGTCTATACTCTAGGATTTGAGCTCCATAATCCAGGCCCACACTCCCCCCGGTGCCAGTACTGAGGGAGCGCTGCACTGTCGGAGGGAGATGTCTATACTCTAGGATTTGAGCTCCATAATCCAGGCCCACACTCCCCCCGGTGCCAGTACTGAGGGAGCGCTGCACTGTCGGAGGGAGATGTCTATACTCTAGGATTTGAGCTCCATAATCCAGGCCCACACTCCCCCCGGTGCCAGTACTGAGGGAGCGCTGCACTGTCGGAGGGAGATGTCTATACTCTAGGATTTGAGCGCTATAATCCAGGCCCACACTCCCCCCGGTGCCAGTACTGAGGGAGCGCTGCACTGTCGGAGGGAGATGTCTATACTCTAGGATTTGAGCTCCTATAATCCAGGCCCACACTCCCCCCCGGTGCCAGTACTGAGGGAGCGCTGCACTGTCGGAGGGAGATGTCTATACTCTAGGATTTGAGCTCCATAATCCAGGCCCACACTCCCCCCGGTGCCAGTACTGAGGGAGCGCTGCACTGTCGGAGGGAGATGTCTATACTCTAGGATTTGAGCTCCATAATCCAGGCCCACACTCCCCCCCGGTGCCAGTACTGAGGGAGCGCTGCACTGTCGGAGGGAGATGTATATACTCTAGGATTTGAGCTCCATAATCCAGGCCCACACTCCCCCCGGTGCCAGTACTGAGGGAGCGCTGCACTGTCGGAGGGAGATGTCTATACTCTAGGATTTGAGCTCCATAATCCAGGCCCACACTCCCCCCGGTGCCAGTACTGAGGGAGCGCTGCACTGTCGGAGGGAGATGTCTATACTCTAGGATTTGAGCTCCATAATCCAGGCCCACACTCCCCCCGGTGCCAGTACTGAGGGAGCGCTGCACTGTCGGAGGGAGATGTCTATACTCTAGGATTTGAGCTCCATAATCCAGGCCCACACTCCCCCCGGTGCCAGTACTGAGGGAGCGCTGCACTGTCGGAGGGAGATGTCTATACTCTAGGATTTGAGCTCCATAATCCAGGCCCACACTCCCCCCGGTGCCAGTACTGAGGGAGCGCTGCACTGTCGGAGGGAGATGTCTATACTCTAGGATTTGAGCTCCATAATCCAGGCCCACACTCCCCCCGGTGCCAGTACTGAGGGAGCGCTGCACTGTCGGAGGGAGATGTCTATACTCTAGGATTTGAGCTCCATAATCCAGGCCCACACTCCCCCCGGTGCCAGTACTGAGGGAGCGCTGCACTGTCGGAGGGAGATGTCTATACTCTAGGATTTGAGCTCCATAATCCAGGCCCACACTCCCCCCGGTGCCAGTACTGAGGGAGCGCTGCACTGTCGGAGGGAGATGTCTATACTCTAGGATTTGAGCTCCATAATCCAGGCCCACACTCCCCCCGGTGCCAGTACTGAGGGAGCGCTGCACTGTCGGAGGGAGATGTCTATACTCTAGG
>NW_024055734.1:1079530-1128092 GCF_902713615.1 Scyliorhinus canicula
GGGGGTGTTCCAGGTTCCCCGCCCAGCGGCAGCGAGGGTAACGGACCATAGTTTTCCGAGTCGGGGCCTCCTGTGCATCTGAGAGTGGCGGGACCGCTCCTGCAGAGAAGGTCATCATTCGGACTGTCCAGACGAGAGTCATGACTTAGCGCCAATCCGCTGCCTGGGATATAAGAGCGGGGAGGTCACGACTGGACCCTGTACAAAACTCTAGTTGGGCCACAGCTGAATTATTGAGGGCAGTAATTTTGCGGGTGATTGGCGGAGTTGCGTCGAGGATACAACAGCATATTGACCGATTGGGGACCTGGGCAGAGGAGTGGCAGACGGAGTTTAATCCGGACAAATGCGAGGTGATGCATTTTGGAGGATCGAATCTAGGTATGAATTATACTGTAAATGGCAGAACCCTGAGGAATAATAATTGAGAGATAAGACCATAAGACACTGGAGAATTAGGCCACTCGGCCCATCGAGTCTGCTCCGCCATTCAATCATGGCTGATATTTTCTCAGCCCCATTCTCCTGCCTTCTCCCCATAACTCCTGATCCCCTTATTAATCGAGAACCTATCTACCTCTGCCTTAAAGACACTCAGTGATTTGGCCTCCACAGCCTTCTGCGGCAAAGAGTTCCACAGATTCACCACCCCCCTCTGGCTGAAGAAATTCCTCCTCTTCTCTGTTTTAAAAGGATCGTCCCTTTAGTCTGAGATGGTGGATCCTCTGCTTCTAGTTTTTCCTACAAGTGGAAGCATCCTCTCCACGTCCACTCTATCCCAGGCCTCGCTGTATCCTGTACGTTTCAATCAGATCCCCCCTCATCCTTCTAAACTCCCAACGAGTACAGACCCAGAGTCCTCAACCGTTCCTCATACGACAAACTCTTCATTCCAGGGATCGTTCTTGTGAACCTCCCTCTGGACCCTTTCCAAGGCCCAGCACATCCTTCCTTAGATACGGGGCCCAAAACTGCTCACAATGCTCCAAATGGGGTCTGACCAGAGCCTTATACAGCCTCAGAAGTACACCCCTGGTCAATATGTTCTCCAGCACTTCAATCAATGCAAACTGCTGCTCCATTTGAAATAAAAGAATTTGATGGGGACAAAATGGCTCCTACCACTTGATGTGAATGGTGCAGTGGTCCGATTGAAGTTAGACACTGGTGCCAAAGCCAATTTAATCAGCATGACTGATTTAAAAATTCAGCCGATTAGAAGACATCGCAAAATATCTCTGAAGAATTAAATTAGTAAGTTTGCGGATGATACAAAGGTTGGTGGAATTGCGGATAGCGATGAGGACTGTCAGAGGATACAGCAGGATTTAGATTGTTTGGAGACTCGGGTGGAGAGATGGCAGATGGAGTTTAATCCGGACAAATGTGAGGTGATTCATTTTGGAAGGTCTAATGCAGGTCAGGAATATACAGTGAATGGTAGAACCCTCAAGAGTATTGAAAGTCAGAGAGATCGAGGTGTACAGGTCCACAGGTCACTGAAAGGGGCAACAACACAGGTGGAGAAGGTCGTCAAGAAGGCATACGGCATGCTTGCCTTCATTGGCCGGGGCATTGGGTATAAGATTTGGCAAGTCATGTTGCAGCTGTATCGAACCTCAGTGAGGCCACACTTGGAGTATAGTGTTCAATTCTGGGTCGCCACACTACCAGAAGGATGTGGAGGCTTTAGAGAGGGTGCAGAAGAGATTTACCAGGATGTTGCCTGGTACGGAGGGCATTCGCTATGAGGAGCGGTTGAATAAAGTCGGTTTGTTCTCACTGGAACGACGGAGGTTGGGGGGCGACCTGATAGAGGTCTACAAAATAATGAGGGGCGTAGACAGAGTGGACAGTCAGAGGCTTTTCCCCAGGGTAGAGGGGTCAATTACTGGGGGCCACAGGTTAAAGGTGAGAGGGGGAAAGATTAAGGGAGATGTGCGGGGTAAGTTTTTCACACACAGAGCGGTGGGTGTCTGGAACTCGCTGCCGGAGGATGTGGTGGAAGCCGGGACATTAGCAACATTTACGAGGCACCTGGATGGCTCCATGAAGAGGGAGGAAATAGAGGGATAGGGACTGAGTCAGGGCAGGAGGTTCTGTTTTAAGTTAGGGCGTGAGGATTGGCAGAGGCTTGCCGAGCGGAAGAGCCTGTCCCTGTGCGGTACTGCGGTTTGTTCTCGTCGCCACACTCGAGGAAGGATGCGATCGCGCTGGATAGGGGGCCGGAGGAGATTCACCGTGAGGTCGCCCGGGCAGGAGAGCCCTCTCGGCAATGAAGAGAGGCTGGGGGTGGTTTCCATGGAGCGGAGGAGGCTGAGTGGGGGGGGGAGGCCCGGTTGGGGACTGTACGACTATCGGGCGCGATTCACCGATCGCGGGACTTAAGCGTCCGCGCCGTCGTGCCCACAAGGGGGGGGGGGGGGCAGCACGGCGCTGGAGCGGTTCAGGCCGCTCCAACCTTACATCCTGGGGCATGCGCCAACCCACGCAAGCACGGTAGACTCACGGGACGCCCCAGCCCTGACGCAACATGGCACCAGGGAAGCGCAACAAAGTTGGGCCGGCGGGGGGGGGGGGGGGGGGGTAGGTGAGCCCCGATCGTGGGCCAGACGTCATCAGAGGACGCCCCCCCCCCTCCCGCAGGCCACCCCCTCGACCCTTCGCGCAGAGTTCTCGCCGGCTGCGACCAGGTACGGTTGAGGCGATGCGCCGGCCCGGGGCTCGGAGAATCGCGCCCATTTAGGGGTCGATAGCCAGGGGGCAAGATTCATGCTGAGGAGGGTTTGAGGGAAACTTTACCACCCAGCGGGAGGTGGGAATTTTGAACTCGCTGTCTGGAAGGGTGGAGGAGGTTTTGGAACCCTCGCAACATTTGCGAAGGATTGAGACGAGCGATCGAAGCACCATCGCTTACAAAGCTATGCACCGAAGTGCTGGGGAACGGTATTCGGGCAGGGGCTTGATGGGGTAACAGAGTCTCCTCGTCTGCTCTGTCCGACTCTCCCCCTCGTGGCTTTGAGGGTCTCTATCCCAAATCTCCTCTCTCCACAGAGACCATCCCAACCTCTCCGAGCTACGCACCAAAGTTTCTCATCCCCGGCTCTGTTCCCTGTTCCTCGCAAGGTCGTTGCTTCTCTTCTAGGAATCAAAGAAATGCTCCCCCCCCCCCTCCACTGGAATCATTTAATCACCTTAAATACAATAAGCAGATCGGACTGGATTCGTCGGAGATCAGCGGAATGTGGAAGATTAAAGAATAAAGATGTCAGGTGGAGCCAACAGCAGAGAGGGAGAGAATGAGAGAAACAAAGAGACACAGAGAGAATGACAGAAAGAAAGAGAGGGAGAGTGTGTGAGAGAGAGAGAGCGGGAGAGGGAGAGAAAGAGAGAGACACAGAGTGAAAGAAACAAAGAGAGAGAGAGACACAGAGAGAAAGATACAGGAGAGAGATAAAGAGGCAGAGAGAGAGAGACAGAACGAGACAGAGAGAGAGAGGGACAGAGTTAGAGACAGAAAGAGAAAGAGACAGAGAGAGAAAGAGACAGAGAGAGAGAGAGAGACAGAGAGAGAAAGAGACAGAGAGAGAAAGAGACAGAGAGAGACAGAGAGAGAAAGAGACAGAGAGAGAAAGAGACAGAGAGAGAAAGAGACAGAGAGAGAAAGAGACAGAGAGAGAAAGAGACAGAGAGAGAAAGAGACAGAGAGAGAGACAGAACGAGAGAGAGAGGGAGAGACAAAGAGAAAGAGGGACAGAGACAGAGAGAGCGAGAGAGCAGAGTGACAAAGAGAAACAGTGAGAGACATAGATAGAGAAATAAGGACAGAGAGAGAGAAAGAGAGAGGGAGACACAGAGAGCGAGAGAGCCAGACAGAGAGAGACAGTTAATGAGACAGAGCGAGAGTGACAGATAGACAAATGGGCAGTGCAATAGCACAGTGGTTAGCAGTGTGGGCTTCACAGCTGCAGGGTCCCAGGTTCGATTCCCGGCTGGGTCACTGTCTGTGCGGAGTCTGCACGTCCTCCTCGTGTCTGCGTGGGTTTCCTCCGGGTGCTCCGGTTTCCCCCCACAGTTCAAAGATGTGCGGGTTAGGTGGATTGGCCGTGTTAAATTGTGCCTCAGTGTCCAAAGACGTACAGGTTAGTGGGATTGGCCGTGTTAAATTGCCCCTTAGTGTCCAAAGATGTACAGGTTAGGTGGATGCCCCGTAGTCTCTGAAACGGTTAGGTGGGGTTACTGGGATAGGGTGGAGGTGTGGACTTGGGTGTGGTGCTCTTTCCAAGGGCCAGAGCAAACTCGATGGGCCGAGTGGCCTCCTTCTGCACTGTAAATTCTATGACAGTGACAGAGTGAGAGACGGAGGCAGAGAGAGAGAGAGACAGAGAGAGGGAGGGAAAGAGAGAGAGAGACAGAGAGACAGAAATAGAGTGACAGACATAGAGAGTGAGAGACAGACACAGAGAGAGAGAGAGACAGAGACAGAGAGAGAGACACAGAGAGCAAGAGAGACAGAGTCAAAGAGAGAGATAGACAGAGAGAGAGAGACAGAGAATCAGAGAGACAGAGACAGAAACAGAGAGAGAGGGACAGAGAGAGAATGAGACAGAGGGGGAGAGAGACAGAGAGGGACAAACAGATAAAGACAGAGACAAAGGGGAGAGAGGGACAGAAAGAGAGACACAGAGAGAGAGACAGAGAGAGGGAGACAGAGAGAGAGAGAGACAGGGAGACAGAGAGAGAGACAGAGTGAGACAGACAGACAGACAGACACAGAGAGAGAGAGAGACAGACAGAGACAGATAGACAGAGACAGGGAGACAGAGAGAGAGACAGAGAGAGACAGAGACAGGGAGACAGAGAGAGAGACAGGGAGACAGAGAGAGAGACAGAGTGAGAGAGACAGACAGACAGAGGGAGAGACAGAGACAGAGAGAGAGGGGACAGGGCACGAGAGAGAAACGGAGTTTGAGGGCGAGGCCGAAATGCGTGCAAATAAATAAGAAAACAAGGGTGCGAGTTAATTACGCTTTTGAAACCCCGCATCGTGTTTATAGTCCAGCTTCCTGCTCCTTATCAGCCATGAGAAATCAGGCTCATTGTGTGTTCTCCGTCTCTTGCAGTGAAATGCCGCAGTTTTATTCAATTGACACCGGAATCGGAACTTGGTGAGTCTGACCTGTTTGTCAACACTCTCTGAAACGCCAAGGGCAGGTTTACATTCTCCTGGGGGGGGTCGGCCTGGATTATAGAGCTCAAACCCTAGAGTATAGACATCTCCCTCCGACAGTGCAGCGCTCCCTCAGTACTGGCACCGGGGGGGGAGTGTGGGCCTGGATTATGGAGCTCAAATCCTAGAGTATAGACATCTCCCTCCGACAGTGCAGCGCTCCCTCAGTACTGGCACCGGGGGGGAGTGTGGGCCTGGATTATGGAGCTCAAATCCTAGAGTATAGACATCTCCCTCCGACAGTGCAGCGCTCCCTCAGTACTGGCACCGGGGGGAGTGTGGGCCTGGATTATGGAGCTCAAATCCTAGAGTATAGACATCTCCCTCCGACAGTGCAGCGCTCCCTCAGTACTGGCACCGGGGGGGAGTGTGGGCCTGGATTATGGAGCTCAAATCCTAGAGTATAGACATCTCCCTCCGACAGTGCAGCACTCCCTCAGTACTGGCACCGGGGGGAGTGTGGGCCTGGATTATAGCGCTCAAATCCTAGAGTATAGACATCTCCCTCCGACAGTGCAGCGCTTCCTCAGTACTGGCACCGGGGGGGAGTGTGGGCCTGGATTATGGAGCTCAAATCCTAGAGTATAGACATCTCCCTCCGACAGTGCAGCGCTCCCTCAGTACTGGCACCGGGGGGGAGTGTGGGCCTGGATTATAGCGCTCAAATCCTAGAGTATATACATCTCCCTCCGACAGTGCAGCGCTCCCTCAGTACTGGCACCGGGGGGAGTGTGGGCCTGGATTATGGAGCTCAAATCCTAGAGTATAGACATCTCCCTCCAACAGTGCGGCGCTCCCTCAGTACTGGCACCGGGGGGAGTGTGGGCCTGGATTATGGAGCTCAAATCCTAGAGTATAGACATCTCCCTCCGACAGTGCAGCGCTCCCTCAGTACTGGCACCGGGGGGAGTGTGGGCCTGGATTGTAGCGCTCAAATCCTAGAGTATAGACATCTCCCTCCGACAGTGCGGCGCTCCCTCAGTACTGGCACCGGGGGGGAGTGTGGGCCTGGATTATGGAGCTCAAATCCTAGAGTATAGACATCTCCCTCCGACAGTGCAGCGCTCCCTCAGTACTGGCACCCGGGGGGGGGGGGGGGGGGGGGGAGTGTGGGCCTGGATTATGGAGCTCAAATCCTAGAGTATAGACATCTCCCTCCGACAGTGCGGCGCTCCCTCAGTACTGGCACCGGGGGGAGTGTGGGCCTGGATTATGGAGCTCAAATCCTAGAGTATATACATCTCCCTCCGACAGTGCAGCGCTCCCTCAGTACTGGCACCGGGGGGAGTGTGGGCCTGGATTATGGAGCTCAAATCCTAGAGTATAGACATCTCCCTCCGACAGTGCAGCGCTCCCTCAGTACTGGCACCAGGGGGAGTGTGGGCCTGGATTATGGAGCTCAAATCCTAGACATCTCCCTCCGACAGTGCGGCGCTCCCTCAGTAGTGACAATCCTCAAACTCCCCACTCTGCTGCCTCATCCCCATCTCCCTCCATCCCCTCACTGATTAACGATCCATCTCGGCCTTGAACACACCTATCGACCCGGCCTGCACAGATCTCTGCGGTGAAGCCTGCACACAGATTCACTCCCCTCTGGGAGAAGCCAATCCCCCTCATCTCTGTCTTCAATGCCCCCCCCCCCCCCCCATCTCCTCACTCGGAGATTGTCCCCTCTGGCACTCGACTCTCCCACAACAAAGAAAAGTACAGCACAGGAACAGGCCCTTCGGCCCTCCAAGCCCGTGCCGACCATGCTGCCCGTCTAAACTAAAACCGTCTACACTTCCTGGGTCCGTATCCCTCTATTCCCATCCTATTCATGTATTTGTCAAGATGCCCCTTAAATGTCACTATCGTCCCGGCTTCCACCACCTCCTCCGGCAGCGAGTTCCAGGCACCCACTACCCCCTGTGTAAAAAACTTACCTCGTACATCTCCTCTAAACCTTGCCCCTCGCACCTTAAACCTATGCCCCCTAGTAATTGTCCCCTCTACCCTGGGGAAAAGCCTCTGACTATCCACTCTGTCTACGCCCCTCATAATTTTGTAGACCTCTATCAGGTCGCCCCTCAACCTCCGTCGTTCAGTGAGAACAAACCGAGTTTATTCAACCGCTCCTCATAGCTAATGCCCTCCATACCAGGCAACATCCTGGTAAATCTCTTCTGCACCCTCTCTAAAGCCTCCACATCCTTCTGGTAGTGTGGCGACCCAGAATTGAACACTATACTCCAAGTGTGGCCGAACTAAGGTTCTGTACAGCTGCAACATGACTTGCCAATTCTAATACACAAGAGAAAACATCCTCGAAATATCGACCCTGTCAAACCCCAACCCCCCCCCCCCCCCCCCCCCGAGAATCCTCCTTGTCTCCATAAGGCCCCTCATTCTTCACTCCCAACGAGTTCACTCCCAACCTACTCAACCTCTCCTCATTAAATAATCCCTCCCTACCCAGGATGGAGCGAGGGTCAAGGGGCGATGGTTTGATTGACTCCAAGAGAAATGGCCTTTTCTTGTCTCACTTGCAAAGGACCGAGACCTTGCATCCACACCCCAATGTACGGACGACCTTTATTTTTACAGGCGTGCTGTGGTTTGCTATCATTTCGGAATCTCTCTTCATCGCTTTCCTGACCTTTGGCTTCCTGCTCAAGTGCCTGGAGCTCCTCTACGTGCCGAGTGTGGCGGCCACACTGAAAATCAGCTCCTTCGCTGCAATCTTCACAGTCTTGGCTGGTGAGTGTTTGGCCTTACAGGGGGGAGAGAGAGAGAGACAGAGGGACGGAGAGAGAGAGAGACAGAGGGGCGGAGAGAGAGAGAGAGAGAGACAGACGGACGGAGAGAGAGAGAGAGAGAGACAGACGGACGGAGAGAGAGAGAGAGAGAGACAGAGGGACGGAGAGAGAGAGAGAGAGACAGAGGGGCGGAGATCGAGCAGAGGCGAGGGTGTATAATTCACACTGGGAGAAACTGGGTGGGTGGGGGAGGGTTCGTTCCCCTACGATCGGAGAAGGTTAAGGGGGAGATTGAATCGAGGCGTTCCAAATGGGGGAAGGGTTTGGGATGGGAGATGGGAGTCAATGAGGAGAAGGTTAAGGGGGAGATTGAATCGAGGCGTTCCAAATGGGGGAAGGGTTTGCGATGGGAGATGGGAGTCAATGAGGAGGTTACGGAGAAGATTGAATCGAGACGTTCCCAATGGGGGAAGGGTTTGGGATGGGAGATGGGAGTCAATGAGGAGAAGGTTAAGGGGGAGATTGAATCGAGGCGTTCCAATGGAGGAGGTGTTTGCGATGGGAGTCAATAAGGAGAAGGTTAAGGGGGAGATTGAATCGAGACGTTCCCAATGGGGGAAGGGTTTGCGATGGGAGTCAATGAGGAGAAGGTTAAGGGGGAGATTGAATCGGGACGTTCCAATGGGGAAGGGTTTGCGATGGGAGATGAGAGTGAGGAGAAGGTTAAGGGGGAGATTGAATCGAGGCGTTCCCAATGGGGGAAGGGTTTGCGATGGGATGTTGGGAGTCAATGAGGAGAAGGTTAAGGGGGAGATTGAATTGAGACGTTCCAAATGGGAGAAGGGTTTGGGATGGGAGGCTGGAGTCAATGAGAGAAGTTAAGGGGAGATATAGAATCGACACATTCCAATTGGGGGAAGGGTTTGCGATGGGAGATGGGAGTCAATGATGAGAAGGTTAAGGGGGAGATTGAATCGAGACGTTCCCAATGGGGGAAGGGTTTGAGATGGGAGTCAATGAGGAGAAGGTTAAGGGGGAGATTGAATCGAGACGTTCCCAATGGGGGAAGGGTTTGCGATGGGAGTCAATGAGGAGAAGGTTAAGGGGGAGATTGAATCGAGACGTTCCAAATGGGGGAAGGGTTTGGGATGGGAGTCAATGAGGAGAAGGTTAGGGGGAGATTGAATCGAGACGTTCCCAATGGGGGAAGGGTTTGCGATGGGAGTCAATGAGGAGAAGGTTAAGGGGGAGATTGAATCGAGACGTTCCAAATGGGGGAAGGGTTTGCGATGGGAGATGGGAGTCAATGAGGAGAAGGTTAAGGGGGAGATTGAATCGAGACGTTCCAATGGGGGAAGGGTTTGGGATGGGGACGGTCAATGAGGAGAAGGTTAAGGGGGGATTGAATCGAGACGTTCCAATGGGGGAAGGGTTTGGGATGGGAGACGGGAGTCAATGAGGAGAAGGTTAAGGGGGAGATTGAATCGAGACGTTCCAAATGGGGGAAGGGTTTGCGATGGGAGTCAATGAGGAGAAGGTTAAGGGGGAGATGAATCGAGGCGTTCCAATGGGGGAAGGGTTTGGGATGGGAGATGGGAGTTCAATGAGGAGAAGGTTAAGGGGGAGATTGAATCGAGGACGTTCCAATGGGGGAAGGGTTTGGGATGGGAGTCAATGAGGAGAAGGTTAAGGGGGAGATTCAATCGAGGCATTCCAAATGGGGGAAGCGTTTACGCTCGGAGACGGGAGTCAATGAGGGGAAGGTTAAGGGGGAGATTGAATCGAGGCATTCCAAATGGGGGAGGGTTTGCGATGGGAGAATGGAGTCAATGAGAAGGTTAAGGGAGATATTGAATCGACACGTTCCAAATGGAGGAGGTGTTTGCGATGGGAGTCAATGAGGAGAAGGTTAAGGGGGAGATTGAATCGAGACGTTCCCAATGGGGGAAGGGTTTGGGATGGGAGTCAATGAGGAGAAGGTTAAGGGGGAGATTGAATCGAGACGTTCCCAATGGGGGAAGGGTTTGGGATGGGAGTCAATGAGGAGAAGGTTAAGGTAGAGATTGAATCGGGACGTTCCCAATGGGGGAAGGGTTTGGGATGGGAGATGGGAGTCAATGAGGGGAAGGTTAAGGGGGAGATTGAATCGAGACGTTCCCAATGGGGGAAGAGTTTGGGATGGGAGTCAATGAGGAGAAGGTTAAGGGGGAGATTGAATCGAGGCATTCCAAATGGGGGAAGCGTTTACGCTCGGAGACGGGAGTCAATGAGGGGAAGGTTAAGGGGGAGATTGAATCGAGGCGTTCCCAATGGGGAAGGGTTTGGGATGGGAGTCAATGAGGAGAAGGTTAAGGGGGAGATTGAATCGAGACGTTCCCAATGGGGGAAGGGTTTGCGATGGGAGATGGGAGTCAATGAGGAGAAGGTTAAGGGGGAGATTGAATCGAAACGTTCCCAATGGGGGAAGGGTTTGGGATGGGAGATGGGAGTCAATGAGGAGAAGGTTAAGGGGGAGATTGAATCAAGACGTTCCCAATGGAGGAAGGGTTGGCGATGGGAGTCAATGAGGAGAAGGTTAAGGGGGAGATTGAATCGAGGCGTTCCCAATGGAGGAAGGGTTTGCGATGGGAGTCAATGAGGAGAAGGTTAAGGGGGAGATTGAATCGAGATGTTCCAAATGGGGGAAGGGTTTGGGATGGGAGATGGGAGTCAATGAAGGGAAACTGAGTTCCCAGCGACAGGAGAGTCGGGATCCGGAGGGACACACAGATCGGTAAAAGGAGCAGAGGACGGGAGTGGTGGGGGGAGGAGACGAGGGAACATTTATTCCTGACACATCGGGTTGTGGTGATGGGGGGAGGGGCTGCCGGATAGGGCGGAGGAAGTAGATTCAACAGGACCCTTCGAAAGGGGTGGGGTGTGGGATAAATCCTGGAAGGGGCAGTTGACGGAGTTCGGGGGTGGAGGAGCGAAAGAGATGGGTCGTTCACAGAACCAACACGCAGGGAAGTGGTCAAATGGTCACTGATTGTAGAATGGCCCAGGGGTGGAGAGAGCGACGGGCGTCACGCGCTCCGAACTGCGCGGGACGTACCACGCCAATTTCGGAGGTCAAGTCAGAGCCAGCCCACATCGCCATGGCTTGGGGGGAATCACGCATGGGCCAGCTTGGGTTAAGACAGATTTCCCTCCCACACCTCCCCCCTCCCCCCAAGCCTCGGACGAGCTGGGCAGCACTGGCTGAACAATACCAAGTGCGTCGATGGTGACTCAGGAAGGGACAATTTGAGGGCAGCACGGTAGCATTGTGGTTAGCACAATCGCTTCACAGCTCCAGGGTCCCAGGTTCGATTCCGGCTTGGGTCACTGTCTGTGCGGAGTCTGCACATCCTCCCCGTGTGTGCGTGGGTTTCCTCCGGGTGCTCCGGCTTCCTCCCACAGTCCAAAGATGTACAGGTTAGGGTGGATTGGCCGTGTTAAATTGTCCCTCAGTGTCCAAAGATGTACAGGTTAGGGTGGATTGGCCGTGTTAAATTGTCCCTCAGTGTCCAAAGATGTACAGGTTAGGGGGATTGGCCGTGTTAAATTGTCCCTTAGTGCCCAAAGATGTACAGGTTAGGTGGATTGGCCGTGTTAAATTGTCCCTTAGTGTCCAAAGATGTACAGGTTAGGTGGATTGGCCGTGTTAAATTGTCCCTTAGTGCCCAAAGATGTACAGGTTAGGGGGATTGGCCGTGTTAAATTGTCCCTCAGTGCCCAAAGATGTACAGGTTAGGGGGATTGGCCGTGTTAAATTGTCCCTCAGTGCCCAAAGATGTACAGGTTAGGTGGATTGGCTGTGTTAAATTGTACCTCAGTGCCCAAAGATGTACAGGTTAGGTGGATTGGCCTTGTTAAATTGTCCCTTAGTGTCCAAAGATGTACAGGTTAGGGGGATTGGCCGTGTTAAATTGTCCCTTAGTGTCCAAAGATGTACAGGTTAGGGGGATTGGCTGTGTTAAATTGTCCCTCAGTGTCCAAAGATGTACGGGTTAGGTGGATTGGCCGTGTTAAATTGCCCCTCAGTGTCCAAAGATGTACAGGTTAGGTGGATTGGCCGTGTTAAATTGTCCCTCAGTGCCCAAAGATGTACAGGTTAGGTGGATTGGCTGTGTTAAATTGTACCTCAGTGCCCAAAGATGTACAGGTTAGGTGGATTGGCCTTGTTAAATTGTCCCTTAGTGTCCAAAGATGTACAGGTTAGGGGGATTGGCCGTGTTAAATTGTCCCTTAGTGTCCAAAGATGTACAGGTTAGGGGGATTGGCTGTGTTAAATTGTCCCTCAGTGTCCAAAGATGTGCGGGTTAGGGTGGATTGGCCGTGTTAAATTGTCCCTTAGTGTCCAAAATTCCCCTTAGTGTTGGGTGGGGTTACTGGGTTATGGGGATAGGGTGGAGGTGTTGACCTTGGGTAGGGTGCTCTTTCCAAGAGCCGTTGCAGACTAGATGGACCGAATGGCCTCCTTCTGCACTGCAAATTCTATGTAATTATTCAGCTGAGCATGTGGCTCCACTTATACGTGATGGGGGCGACATTCTTGTAAATTGACACATCCTCTGCAAACAAAAGGAATCTGCCCAAGCCTCCCACTTTTTTGCCGGGTAGCTCGGGGAACCCATTGCTTCTCGTCCTCTTCGTTCCGGCATCGACTGTCCCACTGGAATTCGACTTGAAGACAATCCGTACCATTTTCTACTGCAAATTTAAGTGTTGCAATCGTGTGATCTCTTTGGTAAAGGACATTCTCTTCTGGCTCTATAGGGCTCCTCGGAATGGTGGGACACATGATGTATACGACCGTCTTCCATGTTACAGTCAGCTTGGGACCAAAGGACTGGAAGCCACATTCCTGGGATTATGGATGGTCTTTCCAGTGAGTAAAGATCCCTCTACACTGTCCCCATCAAACACTCCCAGGGCAGGTACAGCACGGGGTTAGATACAGAGTAAAGCTCCCTCTGCACTGTCCCCATCAAACACTCCCAGGACAGGTACAGCTCGGGGTTAGATACAGAGTAAAGCTCCCTCTACACTGTCCCCATCAAACACTCCCAGGACAGGTACAGCACAGGGTTAGATACAGAGTAAAGCTCCTTCTACACTGTCCCCATCAAACACTCCCAGGACAGGTACAGCACGGGGTTAGATACAGAGTAAAGCTCCCTCTACACTGTCCCCATCAAACACTCCCAGGACAGGTACAGCATGGGGTTAGATACAGAGTAAAGCTCCCTCTACACTGTCCCCATCAAACACTGCCAGGACAGGTACAGCACGGGGTTAGATACAGAGTAAAGCTCCCTCTACACTGTCCCCATCAAACACTCCCAGGACAGGGACAGCACGGGGTTAGATACAGAGTAAAGGTCCCTCTACACTGTCCCCATCAAACACTCCCAGGACAGGTACAGCACGGGGTTAGATACAGTGTAAAGCTCTCTCTACACTGTCCCCATCAAACACTCCCAGGACAGGTACAGCACGGGGTTAGATACAGAGTAAAGCTCCCTCTACACTGTCCCCATCAAACACTCCCAGGACAGGTACAGCACGGGGTTAGATACAGAGTAAAGCTCCCTCTACACTGTCCCCATCAAACACTCCCAGGACAGGTACAGCACGGGGTTAGATACAGAGTAAAGCTCCCTCTACAATAAAGATTGTAATTATGGTCGAGCTGTGAGATTGTGTTCACAAATGAGGATTACAGGGTTTGACGTTAAGTTGAAAGCGGATTATAAATGTTAACAATATGAAGCAAAGGGCATTCTGGGCCATGTTAATTTTGGCATCTCCATCTGCTTTCTCCCCCCACTGAGCTTGTCCAAGAGACTCACTCCCCGGTGGGATTGTGACAGGGTATGGAGAATTGGAACAGGAGGATGAGAATTGTAGGGGCTGGAGGAGGTTACAGAGAGAGGGAGGGAGGTAGGGAGGGATTTGAACAGGAGGATGAGAATTGTAGGGGCTGGAGGAGGTTACAGAGATAGGGAGGGAGGGATTTGACCAGGAGGATGGGAATTGTAGGGGCTGGAGGAGGTTACAGTGAGAGGGACGGAGGTAGGGAGGGATTTGAACAGGAGGATGAGAATTGTAGGGGCTGGAGGAAGTTACAGAGATAGGGAGGGAGGGAGGGATTTGAACAGGAGGATGGGAATTGTAGGAGCTGGATGAGGTTTCAGAGATAGGGAGGGAGGGAGGGATTTGAACAGGACGTTGAGAATTGTAGAGGATGGAGAGGTTACAGAGATAGGGAGGGAGGGATTTGAACAGGAGCATGAGAATTGTCGGAGCTGGAGGAGGTTTCAGAGATAGGGAGGGAGGGGGCGATGGTTGGGTTTGAACAGGAGGATGGGAATTGTAGGGGCTGGAGGAGGTTACAGAGATAGGGAGGGAGGGAGGGATTTGAACAGGAGGATGAGAATTGTAGGGGCTGGAGGAGGTTACAGAGATAGGGAGGGAGGGATTTGAACAAGAGGATGAGAATTGTAGGGGGCTGGAGGAGGTTACAGAGATAGGGAGGGAGCGGAGCGAGGGATTTGAACAGGACAATGAGAATTGTTGGGGCTGGAGGAGAGTACAGAGATAGGGAGGGAGGGAGGGATTTGAACAGGAGGATGAGAATTGTAGGGGACTGGAGGAGGTTACAGAGATAGGGAGGAAGGGATATGAACAGGAGGATGGGAATTGTAGGGGCTGGAGGAGGTTACAGAGATAGGGAGGGAGGGATTTGACCAGGAGGATGAGAATTGTAGGGGCTAAAGGAGGTTACAGAGATAGGGAGGGAGGGAGGGATTTGAACAGGAGGATGAGAATTGTAGGGGCTGGAGGAGATTACAGAGATAGGGAGGGAGGGATTTGAACAGGAGGATGGGAATTGTAGGGGCTGGAGGAGGTTACAGAGATAGGGAGGGAGGGAGGGATGGATTTGAACAGGAGGATGAGAATTGTAGGGGCTGGAGGAGGTTACAGAGATAGGGAGGGAGGGAGGGAGGGATTTGTACAGGAGGATGAGAATTGTAGGGGCTGGAGGAGGTCACAGAGATAGGGAGGGAGGGAGGAAGGGATTTGAACAGGAGGATGAGAATTGTAGGGGCTGGAGGAGGTTACAGAGATAGGGAGGGAGGGAGGGATTTGAACAGGAGGATGGGAATTGTAGGGGCTGGGGGAGGTTACAGAGATAGGGAGGGAGGGAGGGAGGGATTTGAACAGGAGGATGAGAATTGTAGGGCTTGGAGGAGGTTACAGAGATAGGGAGAGATGGAGGGAGGGATTTGAACAGGAGGATGGAATTGTAGGGGCTGGAGGAGGTTACAGAGATAGGGAGGGAGGGAGGGATTTGAACAGGAGGATGAGAATTGTATGGGCTGGAGGAGGTTACAGAGATAGGGAGGGAGGGAGGGATTTGAACAGGAGGATGAGAATTGTATGGGCTGGAGGAGGTTACAGAGATAGGGAGGGAGGGAGGGAGGGATTTGAACAGGAGGATGAGAATTGTAGGGGCTGGAGGAGGTTACAGAGATACGGAGGGAGGGATTTGAACAGGAGGATGAGGATTGTAGGGGCTGGAGGAGGTTACAGAGATAGGGAGGGAGGGAGGGATGGATTTGAACAGGAGGATGAGAATTGTAGGGGCTGGAGGAGGTTACAGAGATAGGGAGGGAGGGAGGGAGGGATTTGAACAGGAGGATGAGAATTGTAGGGGCTGGAGGAGGTCACAGAGATAGGGAGGGAGGGAGGGAGGGATTTGAACAGGAGGATGGGAATTGTAGGGGCTGGAGGAGGTTACAGAGATAGGGAGGGAGGGAAGGATTTGAACAGGAGGATGAGAATTGTAGGGGCTGGAGGAGGTTACAGAGATAGGGAGGGAGGCGAGGGAGGGATTTGAACAGGAGGATGCGGATTGTAGGGGCTGGAGGAGGTTACAGAGATAGGGAGGGAGGGAAGGATTTGAACAGGAGGATGAGAATTGTAGGGGCTGGAGGAGGTTACAGAGATAGGGAGGGAGGCGGGGGAGGGATTTGAACAGGAGGATGGGAATTGTAGGGGCTGGAGGAGGTTACAGAGATAGGGAGGGAGGGAGGGATTTGAACAGGAGGATGAGAATTGTAGGGGCTGGAGGAGGTTACAGAGATAGGGAGGAAGGGATTTGAACAGGAGGATGGGAATTGTAGGGGCTGGAGGAGGTTACAGAGATAGGGAGGGAGGCGAGGGAGGGATTTGAACAGGAGGATGCGGATTGTAACAGAGATTATTCCGCTCTCCCACAGCATGGCCTGGTTTGCGTTTACCTGCTGCATGGTATCGTCCGTGACGGGTCTGAACGCCTACAGCAAGACAGCGGCCCAGCTGAAGCACGCCAGACGGGGGCAGGAGAGCACCAGCCCGGGATCCCGCCCCGTGCTGGAGCCCGAGGACATCTCCTTCCTCTGGGAACGTTCGGCCTTTTCCCTCGCTGGAGCCTCGGACGCGGCCAGCGGGGGCCGCAACGCGGCCGCCCCGGCGAACCCCCCCAGCGAATCACTGGAAGGGGAGGCTTGTTAATCTCGGAGCGTGGGGGGGGGGGGGGGAAAGAGTATAAGGGGGATGTGTTGGAATCCTTGCATCTGACGCGTTGCCCCCTGGAGCGGTGCAGAAAGTGTCGGCGTCACGGCCGCACAGTGGTTAGCACTGTGGGCTTCACAGCTCCGGGGTCCCCGGGTTCGATTCCCCGCTGGGTCACTGTCTGTGCGGAGCCTGCACGTCCTCCCCCTGTGTCTGTTGTGGGTTTCCTCCGGGTGCTCCGGTTCCCTCCCTCCCGGTCCCTGAAAGACTTGTTAAAGAGTGAATCGGACATTCTGAATTCCCCCCTCCGCGTACCCCGAACAGGGGCCGGAACGTGGCGACTAGGGGCTTTTCACATTAACTTCGCTGCGGCGTTGATGTCAGCCGACTTGTGACACCGACGAAGACGACAATAAAGATGATTTTACCCTGGGAGACGGATGATTTGACAGGGCCCAGAAACGGCTCAGAGGACGTACAGGCACTGGCTTTTATTGCAGGTTCGACACAGGTTCCGCGACACTGGGGAGTTGACGCAGGCAGAGGAGGGCTTCGATCGGTCATGTTCGCTGCGACTGACCGTGGAGGGCGGGGTTGGGGGGGGGGGGGGGGGGGGGGGGAAAGAGGGGCAGCGAGCGAGAGAGGGGGTGGTGGGGGGAGACGCACAGGGAGACACGAGAGTCAGGGAGACGCAGAGGGTGAGACGGGAGTCAGGGAGACGCAGAGGGAGAGGCGGGAGTCAGGAAACCACACTGCTCGCAAACGGGTAGCACACGTGCCGTGAAGCGGTCTGTCCAATTCGAGCGGGGGGGGGCCTCTCCGTTCCACCGGGGGGGGGGGGGGGGGGGGGAACAAACGCTGACGGCCTTCAACCCCAGGCGTGCGACTTGCAGTAATGCAGAACCAGCTTCCCGTCACTTCCGAAGCACTGCAGATTCAAGAAGAGGAGACTTTTTTCACACACGGCGGCACGCACGGCAACCTGGCGTCAGACAGTCCAGCATCGATACCTGCCCAACGCACGTGCCCACAGACCCCCCCCCCCCCCCCACCAACCCCCCCGAGCGCAATTATATACATCTCCCTCCGACAGTGCAGCGCTCCCTCAGTACTGGCACCGGGGGGGAGTGTGGGCCTGGATTATGGAGCTCAAATCCTAGAGTATAGACATCTCCCTCCGACAGTGCAGCGCTCCCTCAGTACTGGCACCGGGGGGAGTGTGGGCCTGGATTATGGAGCTCAAATCCTAGAGTATAGACATCTCCCTCCGACAGTGCAGCGCTCCCTCAGTACTGGCACCGGGGGGGGAGTGTGGGCCTGGATTATGGAGCTCAAATCCTAGAGTATAGACATCTCCCTCCGACAGTGCAGCGCTCCCTCAGTACTGGCACCGGGGGGAGTGTGGGCCTGGATTATAGCGCTCAAATCCTAGAGTATAGACATCTCCCTCCGACAGTGCGGCGCTCCCTCAGTACTGGCACCGGGGGGGGGGGGGGGGGGGGGGGGGGGGGGGGGGGGGGGGGGGGGGGGGGGGGGGGGGGGGGGGGGGGGGGGGGGTGGGCCTGGATTATGGAGCTCAAATCCTAGAGTATAGACATCTCCCTCCGACAGTGCAGCGCTCCCTCAGTACTGGCACCGGGGGGGGGAGTGTGGGCCTGGATTATGGAGCTCAAGGTACATCCCGTGTCACGACAGTGCCCAGGTTACGGATAGACCCGCCCCACCAGTTTCTCCAATCTGACGCCACGATGATGCAAAGGCTCGATCGTCATCCCCGTTCTTACCTCGTACAAGGTACCCACATCCTGGTCCGGGGGTGGGGCGAAGGTCTGATTGACGTAGATGAACTGCAAAGGGATGGAAAGGGTAGAGTGTTACTATTCCAGCTGATCAAGGCCGACCCAGGAGAGGAACTGCGTCCGTAGATCTAAAGCACTCCCTCCTTTGCCCACTCGTCGAGGACAGGTTGCAAAATCTACCTCATACTCTAATGTCGTCAGGAAGCACACAATCCCTGCCAAAGAACCGGTCTTGCTGGAACCATGGCCGGCACACGAGGGCTTCCAAACTCCACTCTCGAGGAACACGCCCCCTCCCCACAAAAAAAACGCTCTCTCTCTCTCAGACGCCTTCAACGGGGATCCACGTCCGGGATTTCAAACTCTCCTTTCGGCATTCCTCTGCCTTGGATTGCTGCACGCGTGCAAGCGAAGTGGCCGAGGGACCCAGCCACGCCGACGGAACACCTCACTGCTGACCTCCCAACGCACCGACCTGACCTTGACGTCTCACTGAACCCTGGCCTTGTTCAAATTCTCCGTTTCTTCGTCCCGAACTATCCTGAGCTGGACTTTCACCCCCCACCCCCTCCCTCCCCGCCAAACCCCCCGGTTTCTGGACGAACTCAAAAGTTCTTTCTATCCTGGGATGCCCCTGGTTGCTAAGCAACAACCTCGTTTCCCTTAGTGAGCCCCGTTTGCTTTCACGCCGTTAACCCTCATCACCGTCTGCTGATCGGAACCATACTGAAGACACTCATTCCTTCAAATACATAAACACACAATTCAATCTTATTTAAAATTACACCCCGTTTCAAACACCCGCACATACAAATGACGTAAAAACGTCTGTGTTTCCTGATCAGAGACGGTTTTGAGAGAGGGTAGGTCAAGGGAAACGAGTCCAGCTGGATTAGCCGCGAAAAACTGATCCGAGCGCGCACTGGCGTGTGTAATAACTTTTCCTATGTAAACTGTCACGTCGCTGTTACAACCTCTCGCTAGTGGTGGCGCTGTAGTATCCCGGGGAGGCAGACATGGAGGTCCCCTTCGCTCAGTTGCTTCCAAGCTAATGGGTTTGGCTTCCCACTCCAGGGTTGAGCTCAGTAATCCAGGCCCACACTCCCCCCCCCCCCCCCCCCCCCCCCCCCCCCCCCCCCGGTGCCAGTACTGAGGGAGCGCTGCACTGTCGGAGGGAGATGTCTATACTCTAGGATTTGAGCTCCATAATCCAGGCCCACACTCCCCCCGGTGCCAGTACTGAGGGAGCGCTGCACTGTCGGAGGGAGATGTCTATACTCTAGGATTTGAGCGCTATAATCCAGGCCCACACTCCCCCCGGTGCCAGTACTGAGGGAGCGCTGCACTGTCGGAGGGAGATGTCTATACTCTAGGATTTGAGCTCCATAATCCAGGCCCACACTCCCCCCGGTGCCAGTACTGAGGGAGCGCCGCACTGTCGGAGGGAGATGTCTATACTCTAGGATTTGAGCTCCATAATCCAGGCCCACACTCCCCCCGGTGCCAGTACTGAGGGAGCGCTGCACTGTCGGAGGGAGATGTCTATACTCTAGGATTTGAGCTCCATAATCCAGGCCCACACTCCCCCCGGTGCCAGTACTGAGGGAGCGCTGCACTGTCGGAGGGAGATGTCTATACTCTAGGATTTGAGCTCCATAATCCAGGCCCACACTCCCCCCGGTGCCAGTACTGAGGGAGCGCTGCACTGTCGGAGGGAGATGTCTATACTCTAGGATTTGAGCTCCATAATCCAGGCCCACACTCCCCCCGGTGCCAGTACTGAGGGAGCGCCTGCACTGTCGGAGGGAGATGTCTATACTCTAGGATTTGAGCTCCATAATCCAGGCCCACACTCCCCCCGGTGCCAGTACTGAGGGAGCGCTGCACTGTCGGAGGGAGATGTCTATACTCTAGGATTTGAGCTCCATAATCCAGGCCCACACTCCCCCCGGTGCCAGTACTGAGGGAGCGCTGCACTGTCGGAGGGAGATGTCTATACTCTAGGATTTGAGCTCCATAATCCAGGCCCACACTCCCCCCGGTGCCAGTACTGAGGGAGCGCTGCACTGTCGGAGGGAGATGTCTATACTCTAGGATTTGAGCGCTATAATCCAGGCCCACACTCCCCCCGGTGCCAGTACTGAGGGAGCGCTGCACTGTCGGAGGGAGATGTCTATACTCTAGGATTTGAGCTCCATAATCCAGGCCCACACTCCCCCCGGTGCCAGTACTGAGGGAGCGCTGCACTGTCGGAGGGAGATGTCTATACTCTAGGATTTGAGCTCCATAATCCAGGCCCACACTCCCCCCGGTGCCAGTACTGAGGGAGCGCTGCACTGTCGGAGGGAGATGTCTATACTCTAGGATTTGAGCTCCATAATCCAATCCCACACTCCCCCCGGGGCCAGTACTGAGGGAGCGCCGCACTGTCGGAGGGAGATGTCTATACTCTAGGATTTGAGCTCCATAATCCAGGCCCACACTCCCCCCGGTGCCAGTACTGAGGGAGCGCCGCACTGTCGGAGGGAGATGTCTATACTCTAGGATTTGAGCGCTATAATCCAGGCCCACAGTCCCCCCGGTGCCAGTACTGAGGGAGCGCTGCACTGTCGGAGGGAGATGTCTATACTCTAGGATTTGAGCTCCATAATCCAGGCCCACACTCCCCCCGGTGCCAGTACTGAGGGAGCGCCGCACTGTCGGAGGGAGATGTCTATACTCTAGGATTTGAGCGCTATAATCCAGGCCCACAGTCCCCCCGGTGCCAGTACTGAGGGAGCGCTGCACTGTCGGAGGGAGATGTCTATACTCTAGGATTTGAGCTCCATAATCCAGGCCCACACTCCCCCCCGGTGCCAGTACTGAGGGAGCGCTGCACTGTCGGAGGGAGATGTCTATACTCTAGGATTTGAGCGCTATAATCCAGGTCCACACCCCCCCCGGTACCAGTACTGAGGGAGCGCCGCACTGTCGGAGGGAGATGTATATACTCTAGGATTTGAGCTCCATAACCCAGGCCCACACTCCCCCCCGGTGCCAGTACTGAGGGAGCGCCGCACTGTCGGAGGGAGATGTCTATACTCTAGGATTTGAGCTCCATAATCCAGGCCCACACTCCCCCTGGTGCCAGTACTGAGGGAGCGCTGCACTGTCGGAGGGAGATGTCTATACTCTAGGATTTGAGCTCCATAATCCAGACCCACACTCCCCTCGGTCCCAGTACTGAGGGAGCGCTGCACTGTCGGAGGTGGAGGAATGAGGGAGCGCTGCACTGTCGGAGATAGAGGGGCGCACCCTCCCCGCCACTCACCAGCTGTTCCGTTGGTTCGACCTTGAGGAACTTCTTGATGAATTGGCTGAGGCCCTGAATCGTCCGCACCCTCTCCACCGTCCATTTTTTCTGCTTCATGATTGGCGTATCGCCCACAGCCTTCAGGAGCACATCGACTGTGGGGTGCGTCGCCGCAAGAGAGACAGAGCAGGGTTAAGACAGTGCAAGTGTCAGACTGGACGCATTAACCATTTCCTTATCGCTCCCTTGCTGGTTCCCTTCGCTTACCACACCTCCCTCCCTGAAGGAGGACTAAGAGGTGAACAATTGACCCCACTCCTGATCTTCACCTCCCCCCCCCCCCCCCCAAACTATTCAACTCTCCCTCCTCCATTTTGGAGCCACTACTGTTTGTCATTTTTATAAATGACCTGGAAGAGGGTGTAGAAGGATGGGTGAGTAAATTTGCAGACGACACGAAGGTCGGTGGAGTTGTGGACAGTGCGGAAGGATGTTACAAGTTACAGAGGGACATAGATAAGCTGCAGAGCTGGGCTGACAGGTGGCAAATGGAGTTTAATGCAGAAAAGTGCGAGGTGATTCATTTTGGAAGGAATAACAGGAATGCAGAGTACCGGGCTAATGGTAAGATTCTTGGTGGTGTGGACGAGCAGAGAGATCTCGGAGTCCATGTCCATAGATCCCTGAAAGTTGCCACCCAGGTTGAGAGGGTTGTTAAGAAGGCGTACGGTGTGTTAGCCTTTATTGGGGGAGGGATTGAGTTTCGGAGCCATGAGGTCATGTTGCAGCTGTACAAAACTCTGGTGCGGCCGCATTTGGAGTATTGCGTGCAGTTCTGGTCGCCGCATTATAGGAAGGACGTGGAAGCTTTGGAAAGGGCGCAGAGGAGATTTACCAGGACGTTGCCTGGTATGGAGGGAAGATCTTACGTGGAAACGCTGAGGGACTGTTTTTTTTTAGAGAGAAGAAGGTTAAGAGGTGACTTAATTGAGGCATACAAGATGATCAGAGGATTAGATAGGGTGGACAGTGAGAGCCTTTTTCCTCGGATGGTGATGTCCAGCACGAGGGGACATAGCCTTAAATTGAGGGGAGATAGATACAGGACAGATGTCAGAGGCAGGTTCTTTACTCAGAGAGTAGTAAGGGCGTGGAATGCCCTGCCTGCAACAGTAGTGGACTCCCCAACATTCAGGGCATTTAAATGGTCATTGGATAGAGATATGGACGATAAGGGAATAGTGTAGATGGGCTTTAGAGGGGTTTCACAGGTCGGCGCAACATCGAGGGCCTGTACTGCGCTGTAATGTTCTGTGTTCATCTTTTGCAACTCAACACGTTTGTGCCTGCTTTCGATCTCCTCGGACCCATCAGCCCCCATTCGCGCCGCGCTCCCTCAAACTCTTCGCCTCTCACGAGACTTCGAACTACTGTCCTTTCCCCCAGCTCGGACCCACCGCCTACACGCCCTCAAGCTGCACTCCTTTTGAGCGATCCCCCTCCTTTCCCTTGACCTCGTCTCCCTCGACCTACTCCCCTCCTTTTCCTCCAGTTCTCCTTTAAAAGGCTCCCCTCCTGTCCCTCGACCAGTCAACCCGCGACCTACTCTACCCCGAACTATTGACCTCCTTGCCGCCGAGCCATTCTTCTCCTTTTCCTCGAGCTACCCTCCTCTACCTCGAGCGATCACCTCCCTTTTCCTCGAGCTACTCTCCTCCCTTTTCCTCGAGCTACATCCCCCCCCTTTTCCTCGAGCTACATCCCCCCCTTTTCCTCGAGCTACATCCCCCCCTTTTCCTCGAGCTACATCCCCCCTTTTCCTCGAGCTACATCCCCCCTTTTCCTCGAGCGATTCCCTTCCTTTTCCTCGAGCTACATACCCCCCTTTTCCTCGAGCTACATCCCCCCCTTTTCCTCGAGCTACATCCCCCCTTTTCCTCGAGCTACATCCCCCCCTTTTCCTCGAGCTACATCCCCCCTTTTCCTTGAGCTACATCCTCCCCCTTTTCCTCGAGCTACATCCCCCCCCTTTTCCTCAAGCTACATCCCCCCCCTTTTCCTCAAGCTACATCCCCCCCTTTTCCTTGAGCTACATCCCCCTCTTTTCCTCGAGCTACTCTCCTCCCTTTTCCTCGAGCTACATCCCCCCCTTTTCCTTGAGCTACATCCCCCCCTTTTCCTCGAGCTACATCCCCCCCTTTTTCGACGCCCGCCATCGCCTCCTGACCAGCCGTGGGCGGGAGGGCCAGCGGCCTCACGCCCGGATTGGCCAGCTCCAGGTAAGCACCTGCCCCCCCCCGCCTCCCCATTGGCCAGCCGCCGCAAAACCGCCGCCTCTCCCAATTGGCCAGTCGACCCGCCAATCGCAATGGCGTCTTGATTGACAGCTAGCCTAACCACTCCCGGCTCCCCATTGGGTCAGCTGCGCCCACCCTTCCTGCTCCCATTGGACAGCTGAGCCGTCAGTCACAATGGCACCTGATTGACAGCTGCCTGAACGCCGCCCACTACTCAGGGCACCGCCCCCAGCGCCTCATTGGCCTGATTTGCCCACTTGTCTTGCCCCCATTGGACAGTTGAGCCGTCAATCCCAATGGCACCTGATTGACAGCTGTCTGAACCCAGCCCCCAGTGCCTCATTGGCCTGATTTGCCCCCCTTCTTGCCCCCATTGGACAGATGAGCCGTCAATCACAATGACACCTGAATGACAGCTACCTGAACACTGCCCACTACTCAGGGACCTGCCCCCAGCGACTCATTGGCCTGATTTGCCCACCCTTCTTGTCCCCATTGGACAGCTGAGCCATCAATCACAATGGCACCTGATTGACAGCTGCCTGAACACCGCCCATTACTCAGGGACCCGCCCCCAGCGCCTCATTGGCCTGCATCGCCCGCCCCTCCTCCCTCCATTGGTCCACCGCGCTGTCAATCACAATGACACTGAACTGACCGCACTGAACACCGCCCCCACGTTCCCATTGGTCAGCCAGTCCCGCCCCTCAGCCCCCCCTATTGGCCAACCCAGCCGTCAATCGTGATGACGCTAGATTGACAGTTCTCAACACCGCCCCTTCATTCAGGGACCCGCCCCCCCGGGGCCCCTAATTGGTCCACTCGACCGCCCTCATGCCTCGATTGGTCGGCCAGGCTGTCAATCACGCCCCCCCACTACGTCACCAGCCCAGGCAAACCGGACAGCCGCCATCTTGTTTTCGCACCCGGTGCGGCCGCCTCCCCTTCTCACTTTTCTTCTTCGCATCGGCCTGCGCCTCCTCGGCGACCGGCGCCGCCGCCGTCGGAGGGTCAGGAGGGGCCGCGGAGCCGCCGGGCGAGCGGGCCTCGGCGTCGCCTTCGGCCGGCGGGCCGTCACCGCCGCCTCCGTCGTGCTCGGCGTCCGCCATCTTGTCGGCGGGCGGCCGCGGCGCCGGAAGTGACGGCACCGTCCTGGCAAGCGGCGCCGGAAGTGACGGTGACCGCCGGGCGGTGCCGGATGGGTGTTGGCGGCCGGCCATCTTTGAGGCTGGCATCTAGCCCCAGCCTGACCTCTGGGTGGTATGGGGCCCATTCAGCCCATCCAAGGTGCTAGCCCACTGCTTGGAAAGCGGCCTGGTGGGGCCCTGCCCACGTCTCGGGCCAGGGGAGGCGGGCACGCCGTGGCTGGGATCGCCCAGCAGGCCGAGATGGGACACCAGGGGGGGCCTTCGGAAGAGGCCATTCAGCCCATCGACCTTCCTGCCAACCCCCCCTCGGTTCGACCGAAACAGCCCTTCCTGTCGAGACGCAGTGAACTCGGCCCATCGAGCCTCCTCCGCCACTCGATCATGGCTGATATGTTGGTCCCAGAAGACCGAACGAACAACCGCACAAACCCTCCGCTGATCCCTCAATGCCTCTCGAAGCCAAACCCGCTCGATTAGCCTCCCCGCACGTCGACCTCGCTATCCTTCACCAACCCCGCCCCGCAGCTCATCCCCCCCACCGTCAGGGGGCTCTCTCTGCACCTCCTTAAAGCAGACGGGGGGGCCGAACGGAGCCACAAACGACGAGGACCGCGTTCGCCCTCAAGTCCTCATCACCCCCCCTCCCTCTTGCTTCTCCCATTTGCTCTTCATCTCCCCTCTCCATCAATCAGCACAGTAAAGAAGTCCAACAACAACCAGGTTAAAGTCCAACAGGTTTGTTTCAAACGCTAGCTTTGGGAGCTCAGCTCCTTCCTCGGGTGAATGGAGAGGTGGGTTCCAGAAACATACATGGGCAGCAGGGTAGCATGGTGGTTAGCATCAATGCTTCACAGCTCCAGGGTCCCAGGTTCGATTCCCGGCTGGGTCACTGTCTGTGCGGAGTCTGCACGTCCTCCCCCCGTGTGTGTGTGTGGGTTTCCTCCGGGTGCTCTGGTTTCCTCCCACAGTCCAAAGATGTGCGGGTTAGGTGGATTGGCCAGGCTAAATTGTCCGTAGTGTCCTAATTAAAGTAAGGTTAAGGGGGGGGGGGGTACGGGTATAGGGTGGATACGTGGGTTTGAGTGGGGTGATCAAGGCTCGGCACAACATCGAGGGCCGAAGGGCCTGTTCTGTGCTGTACTGTTCTATGTTCTATATTCGGACATCGCGCGACAATCACCAGGCAGGAATGTTCCCTTCCAGTCGGGGAATACTTCAGCAGTCAAGGGCATTCAGCCTCTGATCTGCGGGTAAGCGTTCTCCAAGGCAGCCTTCAGGACGCCCGACAACGCAGAATCGCCGAGCAAAACCTTATAGCCAAGTTCCGCACGCATGAGTACAGCCTCAACCAGGACCTGGGATTCATGTCGCCTTAAATCCACCCCCCACCATCTGGCCTGGACTTGCAAAATCCCACCAACTGTCCTGGCTTGAGACAATTCACACCTCTTTAACCTGTGATTATCCCTCTCCCTGGATCTGTAACGATTTGATTACCCGCTAATGCTCGCATTCCAAGCATTGTCCGGCATCTCTGACTTTGTCTCTATAAATGTTTCGGGAACCCACCTCGCCATTCACCTGAGGAAGGAGCTGAGCTCCCAAAGCTCCTGTTTGAATCAAACCTGTTGGACTTTAGAACATAGAACATAGAACAGTACAGCACAGAACAGGCCCTTCGGCCCTCAATGTTGTGCCGAGCCATGATCACCCTACTCAAACCCACGTATCCACCCTATACCGTAACCCAACAACCCCCCCACCCCTTAACCTTACTTTTATTAGGACACTAAGGGGCAATTTAGCCTGGCCAATCCACCTAACCCGCATATCTTTGGACTGTGGGAGGAAACCGGAGCACCCGGAGGAAACCCACGCACACAGGGGGAGGACGTGCAGACTCCGCACAGACAGTGACCCAGCCGGGAATCGAACCTGGGACCCTGGAGCTGTGAAGCATTTATGCTAACCACCATGCTACCCTGCTGCCCCAACCTGGGTTGTTGTCAGACTTCTTACTGTGCTCAACCCCAGTCCGACGTTGGCATCTCCACACCAATTCGTTCATTCATTTCATAGTTGAGGGGCTGGTTTAGCACACTGGGCTAAATCGCTGGCTTTGAAAGCAGGCCCAGGCGGCACGGGTTCGATTCCCGCACCAGCCTCCCCGAACAGGGGCCGGAATGCGGCGACTAGGGGCTTTTCACGGTCACTTCATTGCAGCGTGAATGTAAACCAACTTGTGATGATGATAATAGAGATGCAGAACCGTCAAGCTCGTTCCCCCTTACACGTACACTCCGTCCGCCCCCAAACCCGTCTCTCCTCCCCCCCCCCCACCCCCTGAGTGCCTCACCATCGCCATGTTCGTCGCCCAATCATGGTTTATCAAAGTTAGCAACGCCAGCCGCCTCGCCCCTCCCTCCAGGAACGCTCCCGGGGTCTCCCCCACGCGCACAAACCCCAAAATTAACCTTCCTGGTAAAGGAGGTGGGGGACGTAGAATTTACAGTGCCCATTCGGCCCATCGAGTCTGCGCCGCCCCCCCCCCCCCATCCCCGGTAACCCCACCTAACCTTTTTTGGACACCGAGGGCAATTTAGCACGGCCAAGCCACCCGGCCTGCACATCTTTGGAGAACCTACCTCTTCCTCGCAGCCTTCAACACGTCATCGATGAAGACGAACATCGTGCCAAGGTCGTCCCCCCCCCCCCCCCCCCCCCCCCCCGCTACTGGCCTTCAAACAACCGCGCAACCTCAAACAAACCATTGTTTGCGGCGAACTACCCAGCCTTCAGAACAGCGACCACGACACCACACAACCCTGCCAGGGCAATCATAGAACATAGAATAGTACAGCACAGGACAGGCCCTTCGGCCCTCGATGTTGTGCCGAGCAATGATCGCCCTACTCAACCCCACGTATCCACCCTATACCCGTAACCCAACAACCCTCACCCTTAACCTTACTTTTATTAGGACACTACGGGCAATTTAGCATGGCCAATCCACCTAACCCGCACATCTTTGGACTGTGGGAGGAAACCGGAGCACCCGGAGGAAACCCACGCACACACGGGGAGGACGTGCAGACTCCGCACAGACAGTGACCCAGCCGGGAATCGAACCTGGGATCCTGGAGCTGTGAAGCATTGATGCTAACCACCGTGCTACCCTGCTGCCCCAAATCTCTGCAAGACGTGCCAGATCATCGACGTGGGTAATTATAATTCGAATAATAATTGCTTATTGTCACGAGTAGGCTTCAATGCGAAAAGCCCCTAGTCGCCACATTCCGGCGCCTGTTCGGGGAGGCCGCTGGGGGAATTGAACCCGCGCTGCTGGCTTTGTTCTGCATTACAAGCCAGCTGGTTAGCCCACTGTGCTAAACCTACCGCCATTACACGTGGGAAGCCCGCTCACCGGGTACGCGGCCCATACTCGTGCGACTCGGCCGACGTTGTCCAAGTCATACGCTGCAGGAAAGGAGGTCCCGAAGCGTGGTACATTGGGGAGACCGTGCAGACGCCGCGGATGAACGGACATCGCGCGACAATCACCAGGCAGGAACGTTCCCTTCCAGTCGGGGAACGCTTCAGCAGTCAAGGGCGTTCAGCCTCTGATCTCCGGGTAAGCGTTCTCCAAGGCTGCCTTCAGGACGCCCGACAATGCAGAATCGCCGAGCAGAAACTTATAGCCAAGTTCCGCACACGAGTACAGCCTCAACCGGGACCTGGGATTCATGTCACATTACATCCACCCCCCCACCATCTGGCCTGGGCTTGGGAAATCCTACCAACTGTCCTGGCTTGAGACAATTCACACCTCTTTAAACTGGGGTTACCCCCAATCTCTGGATCTGCAAAGACTTAATTACCTGCAAAGGTGCTACATCTTACAAGGTATAGGGGCCTCAAGGTAGCATGGTAGTTAGCATCAATGCTTCACAGCTCCAGGGTCCAAGGTTCGATTCCCGGCTGGGTCACTGTCTGTGCGGAGTCTGCACGTCCTCCCCGTGTGTGTGCGTGGGTTTCCTCCGGGTGCTCCGGTTTCCTCCCACAGTCCAAAGATGTGCGGGTTAGGTGGATTGGCCGTGATAAATTGCCCCTTAGTGTCCAAAGATGCACAGGTTAGGGGGATTGGCCGTGTTAAATTGTCCCTCAGTGTCCAAAGATGTGCGGGTTAGGTGGATTGGCCGTGATAAATTGCCCCTTAGTGTCCAAAGATGTGCAGGTTAGGGGGATTGACTGTGTTAAATTGTCCCTTAGTGTCCAAAGATGTGCAGGTTAGGGGGGATTGGCCGTGTTAAATTGCCCCTCAGTGCCCAAAGATGTACAGGTTAGGGTGGATTGGCCGTGTTAAATTGTCCCTTAGTGCCCAAAGATGTACAGGTTAGGGTGGATTGGCCGTGTTAAATTGTCCCTTAGTGTCCAAAGATGTGCAGGTTAGGTGGATTGGCCGTGTTAAATTGTCCCTCAGTGCCCAAAGATGTACAGGTTAGGGTGGATTGGCCGTGTTAAATTGTCCCTTAGTGCCCAAAGATGTACAGGTTAGGTGGATTGGCCGTGTTAAATTGTCCCTTAGTGTCCAAAGATGTACAGGTTAGGTGGATTGGCCGTGTTAAATTGTCCCTCAGTGTCCAAAGATGTACAGGTTAGGGGGATTGGCCGTGTTAAATTGTCCCTCAGTGTCCAAAGACGTACAGGTTAGGTGGATTGGCCGTGTTAAATTGTCCCTCAGTGTCCAAAGATGTACAGGTTAGGTGGATTGGCCGTGTTAAATTGTCCCTCAGTGTCCAAAGATGTACAGGTTAGGTGGATTGGCCGTGTTAAATTGTCCCTCAGTGTCCAAAGATGTACAGGTTAGGGTGGATTGGCCGTGTTAAATTGTCCCTCAGTGTCCAAAGATGTACAGGTTAGGTGGATTGGCCACGCTAAATTGTCCCTTAGTGTCCAAAGATGTACAGGTTAGGTGGATTGGCCGTGTTAAATTGTCCCTTAGTGTCCAAAGATGTACAGGTTAGGTGGATTGGCCGTGTTAAATTGTCCCTCAGTGTCCAAAGATGTGCAGGTTAGGTGGATTGGCCACGCTAAATTGTCCCTTAGTGTCCAAAGATGTACAGGTTAGGTGGATTGGCCACGCTAAATTGGTGACCAAAAAGATTAGGAGGGATTATTGGGTTACGGGGATGGGGTGGAGGTGAGGGCTTAAGTGGGCCGGTGCAGACTTGATGGGCCGAATGGCCTCCTTCTGCGCTGTACGTTCTATGTTCTAATACCCCTTCTGGCTGTGACTGCCGCTATCCAGCTCTGAAAACGAAACGAAAACACACCCTGCAGCAAACAGCCTAAAACAAAAGTAAAAAGCTGACACAACCCAGCTCCGCCCGCTCTCCGACATCAATGCCGTTAAAGATACTCTCACGACAGATATGTACATACACACCCGTTTATAAACACCTATTTCTTAAAGGTGCTCTCACGACAGATATTTATGTACACAGCTATTTATCAATACCCATTTCTTAAAGGTACTCTGACATGACACCTCCCTCTCCATTCACCCGAGGGAAGGAGCAGCGCTCCGAAAGCGAGTGATTCGCAACAGACCCGTTGGACTTTAACCTGGTTGTTGTCGGGCTTCTGATTGGCGCCCGCCCCAGTCCGGCGCCGGGAATCTCCACCTCACCCCTTTGGGTAGGGGAGGTTCGGGAATGACAAACGGCAACTTGGGCAACGCCGCCATTTTAACACTGCCCGCCCCGGACCCAGGAGGCCACAGGGACAGCGCGCGTGTGCGCATCGCGCCCACTCCGTCCCATCGGCCGATTCGGGGCCTCCATAGAACATAGAACAGGCCCTTCGGCCCTCGATGTTGTGCCGAGCAATGATCACCCTACTTAAACCCACCTAACCCGTATACCCGTATCCCAACAATCCCCCCATTAACCTTACACTACGGGCAATTTAGCATGGCCAATCCACCTAACCCGCACATCTTTGGACTGTGGGAGGAAACCGGAGCACCCGGAGGAAACCCACGCACACACGGGGAGGACGTGCAGACTCCGCACAGACAGTGACCCAGCCGGGAATCGAACCCGGGACCCTGGAGCTGTGGAGCATTGATGCTAACCACCATGCTACCGTGAGGGCCCCCCCCCCCCCCCCCCCCCCCCGGCCCCCCACCACCATCCCATCCAGCAACCGTCCTCCCCTGGCTGGCGGCTCCTGGTCGTACAGCCTCCTGTAGTAGGCCCCAAATGCACCATTCCACCCCCCCCCCGCCTTCCTCCCCCACCCCCCTCCTCTGGGTCCCTCACCACCTTGCCCCCCCCCCTCTCCCTCACCCTACTGATCTCCCTCACCTCCTTCCTCAGCTGGAGGGGCAGCGCCCCCTCTCTCTCTCCCCGTACCCGCGCACTGGCTCTCCGGAACAGCCCTCACCCCCTTCCCCGTGGGACCCTAACCCAAACTCCACCTGGAGCCCCTGCCTCCCCTTTGGCAGACCTGCCTCCCGAGTGCAAGACACAGGAGCAGAGTTAGGCCACTCGGCCCATCGAGTCTGCTCCGCCGTTCGATCACGGCTGATATCTTTCTCATCCCCATTCTCCTGCCTTCTCCCCTGACCCCCCTCATTAATCGAGACCCTCCCTATCTACCTCTGTCTCAAAGACACTCGCTGATTTGGCCTCCACAGCCTTTTGCGGCAAAGAGTTCCACAGATTCACCCCCCCCTCCGGCTGGAGAAATTCCTCCTCATCTCTGTTTCAAAGGATCGTCCCTTCAGTCTGAGATGGTGAATCCTCTGCTTCTAGTTTTTCCTACAAGTGGAAACATCCTCTCCGTGTCCACTCTATCCCAGGCCTTCGCTGTATCCTGTACGTTTCAATCAGAACCCCCCTCCTCATCCTTCTAAACTCCAACGAGTACAGACCCCGACCGTTCCTCATACGACAAGCTCTTCGTTCCAGGGATCGTTCTTGTGAACCTCCCTCTGGACCCTTTCCAAGGCCCCAGCACATCCTTCCTTAGATACGGGGGCCCAAAACTGCTCACAATACTCCAAATGGGGTTGGAGCAGAGCCTCAGAAGTACATCCCTGCTCTTGTATTCCAGCCCTCTCGACGTGAATGCTAACATTGCATTTGCCTTCCTAACTGCCGACTGAACCTGCACGTTAGCCTTAAGAAAATCGTGAACAAGGACCCCCACGGTGCCAGCACTGAGGGAGCGCTGCACTGTCGGAGGGAGATGTCTATACTCTAGGATTTGAGCTCCATAATCCAGGCCCACACTCCCCCCGGTGCCAGTACTGAGGGAGCGCTGCACTGTCGGAGGGAGATGTCTATACTCTAGGATTTGAGCGCTATAATCCAGGCCCACACTCCCCCCGGTGCCAGTACTGAGGGAGCGCTGCACTGTCGGAGGGAGATGTCTATACTCCAGGATTTGAGCTCCATAATCCAGGGCCACACTCCCCCCGGTGCCAGTACTGAGGGAGCGCTGCACTGTCGGAGGGAGATGTCTATACTCTAGGATTTGAGCTCCATAATCCAGGACCACACTCCCCCCCCCCCCCCCCCCCCCCCCCCCCCTGGTGCCAGTACTGAGGGAGCGCTGCACTGTCGAAGGGAGATGTCTATACTCTAGGATTTGAGCTCCATAATCCAGGCCAACACTCCCCGATGCCAGTACAGGTTAGGTAGATTGGCCGTGTTAAATTGTCCGCTGTGGGTCTAACCGAGGGATACAGAGAACGGGACTGTGCACGGTGCTCCGAGTGTGGGTCTAACCGAGGGATACGGAGACCGGGACTGTGCACGGTGCTCCGAGTGTGGGTCTGACCGAGGGATACGGAGACCGGGACTGTGCACGGTGCTCTGAGTGTGGCTCTAACCGAGGGATACGGAGACCGGGACTGTGCACGGTGCTCCGAGTGTGGGTCTAACCGAGGGATAGGGAGACCGGGACTGTGCACGGTGCTCTGAGTGTGGGTCTGACTAAGGGGTACGGAGACCGGGACTGTGCACAGTGCTCCGAGTGTGGGTCTAACCGAGGGATACGAAGACCGGGACTGTGCACGGTGCTCCGAGTGTGGGTCTGACCGAGGGATACGGAGACCGGGACTGTGCACGGTGCTCCGAGTGTGGGTCTAACCGAGGGATACGGAGTCCGGGACTGTGCACGGTGCTCCGAGTGTGGGTCTGACTGAGGGATAGGGAGACCGGGACTGTGCACGGTGCTCCGAGTGTGGGTCTGACCGAGGGATACGGAGACCGGGACTGTGCACGGTGCTCCGAGTGTGGGTCTAACCGAGGGATACGGAGACCGGGACTGTGCACGGTGCTCCGAGTGTGGGTCTGACCGGGGGATACGGAGTCCGGGACTGTGCACGGTGCTCCGAGTGTGGGTCTAACCGAGGGATACGGAGACCGGGACTGTGCACGGTGCTCCGAGTGTGGGTTTGACTGAGGGATACGGAGACCGGGACTGTGCACGGTGCTCCGAGTGTGGGTCTAACCGAGGGATACGGAGACCGGGACTGTGCACTGCACTCCGAGTGTGGGTCTAACCGAGGGATACGGAGACCGGGACTGTGCACGGTGCTCCGAGTGTGGGTCTGACCGAGGCTTACATAACCTGTGTGTTTGTTTTAATTATAAACCCCTAGACATTACATTCAGCGCACGCATGACTGAGCCAGTGCCTCATGCGTGTACCTGCGTTTAATGATCTGCTCCACCTGCCCCTCGGAGACGCAAGCTCCGGCAAGCAGCGAAGGTGTGCCCCACATCGCCGCGCAGTCACCGATCTGCAGTGCACGGCGGCGCCCCCCCCGTGGGCGTCGCCAGCCGCCGTCTCTCCCTTCCCGCGCCCCCCTCCTGCCCCGAGACGGGAGCGGTCGTACTCTCGACCTTTGACCCCCGTCGCCACCCCAGGGGCCTTGTGCACCGAGCCGAGAGTTTGGAAAGACGCCTGATTTCCCGGGAGATTGCCAACCGCGTTTCAGAGCCGCACAACGCCCCTCGGGACCCCCCCCCCCCCCCCCGGCCCCCGCCCACCCGAGCGAGCAACGCCCCACAACCGCCGAGGGACAGGTGCAGTCCCTCCCCACCCTCGCTCCTAATTAACAGCCCAAGGCTCCCCCCTCGGAGAACTGTGTTCCCCCCCTCTCCCCCCCCACCCCGGGGGTAGGGGGCGGGCCCCGCTCGAAGGCTCAGGCAGGCTGACGGCGACAGAGACACAGCCGGCGGACGGGCAGACGTCAGTGGCGGGGCTGCGCTGAAGGGTCTCGAAGCTGGAGCTGAGGAACCGAGGTCGCGGTGGAGAGCTGCCTTGCATCGATACCCCTCTGAGCCAACAGGTTAGAGACTTCATAATCCAGGCCCACACTCCCCCCGGTGCCAGTACTGAGGGAGCGCTGCACTGTCGGAGGGAGATGTATATACTCTAGGATTTGAGCTTCATAATCTAGGCCCACACTCCGCCCCGTTGCCAATACAAGTTAGGTGGATTGGTCATATTAAATTGTCCCTCAGTGTCCAAAGATGTACAGGTTAGGTGGATTGGCCGTGTTAAATTGCCCCTTAGTGTCCAAAGATGTACAGGTTAGGTGGATTGGCCGTGTTAAATTGTCCCTCAGTGTCCAAAGATGTACAGGTTAGGTGGATTGGCCGTGTTAAATTGCCCCTTAGTGTCCAAAGATGTACAGGTTAGGTGGATTGGCCGTGTTAAATTGTCCCTCAATGTCCAAAGATGTACAGGTTAGGGTGGATTGGCCGTGTTAAATTGTCCCTTAGTGTCCAAAGATGTACAGGTTAGGGGGGATTGGCCATGTTAAATTGTCCCTTAGTGCCCAAAGATGTACAGGTTAGGGTGGATTGGCCATGTTAAATTGTCCCTCAGTGCCCAAAGATGTACAGGTTAGGGTGGATTGGCCATGTTAAATTGTCCCTCAGTGTCCAAAGATGTACAGGTTAGGTGGATTGGCCGTGTTAAATTGTCCCTTAGTGCCCAAAGATGTACAGGTTAGGGGATTGGCCGTGTTAAATTGTCCCTCAGTGTCCAAAGATGTGCAGGTTAGGGTGGATTGGCCGTGTTAAATTGTCCCTGAGTGTCCAAAGATGTGCAGGTTTGGGTGGATTGGCCGTGTTAAATTGTCCCTTAGTGTCCAAAGATGTACAGGTTAGGTGGAGTGGCCGTGTTAAATTGTCCCTTTGTGTCCAAAGATGTGCAGGTTAGGTGGATTGGCCGTGTTAAATTGTCCCTCAGTGTCCAAAGATGTACAGGTTAGGTGGATTGGCCGTGTTAAATTGTCCCTTAGTGTCCAAAGATGTACAGGTTTGGTGGATTGGCCATGTTAAATTGTACCTTAGTGTCCAAAGATGTGCAGGTTAGGGGATTGGCCGTGTTAAATTGTCCCTTAGTGTCCAAAGATGTACAGGTTAGGGTGGATTGGCCGTGTTAAATTGTCCCTCAGTGTCCAAAGATGTACAGGTTAGGTGGATTGGCCGTGTTAAATTGTCCCTCAGTGTCCAAAGATGTGCAGGTTAGGGTGGAGTGGCCGTGTTAAATTGTCCCTCAGTGTCTAAAGATGTGCAGGTTAGGGTGGATTGGCCGTGTTAAATTGTCCCTCAGTGTCCAAAGATGTACAGGTTAGGGTGGATTGGCCGTGTTAAATTGTCCCTTAGTGTCTAAAGATGTGCAGGTTAGGGTGGATTGGCCGTGTTAAATTGTCCCTCAGTGTCTAAAGATGTACAGGTTAGGTGGATTGGCCGTGTTAAATTGTCCCTCAGTGCCAAAGATGTACAGGTTAGGGGGATTGGCCGTGTTAAATTGTCCCTCAATGTCCAAAGATGTACAGGTTAGGGGGATTGGCCGTGTTAAATTGTCCCTTAGTGTCTAAAGATGTGCAGGTTAGGGTGGATTGGCCGTGTTAAATTGTCCCTCAGTGTCCAAAGATGTACAGGTTAGGGTGGATTGGCCGTGTTAAATTGTCCCTCAGTGTCCAAAGATGTACAGGTTAGGTGGATTGGCCGTGTTAAATTGTCCCTCAATGTCCAAAGATGTACAGGTTAGGTGGATTGGCCGTGTTAAATTGTCCCTCAGTGTCCAAAGATGTACAGGTTAGGGTGGATTGGCCGTGTTAAATTGTCCCTTAGTGCCCAAAGATGTACAGGTTAGGGTGGATTGGCCGTGTTAATTTGTCCCTTAGTGCCCAAAGATGTACAGGTTAGGGGATTGGCCGTGTTAAATTGTCCCTCAGTGTCCAAAGATGTGCAGGTTAGGGTGGATTGGCCGTGTTAAATTGTCCCTTAGTGTCCAAAGATGTACAGGTTAGGTGGATTGGCCGTGTTAAATTGTCCCTTAGTGTCCAAAGATGTACAGGTTAAGGTGGATTGGCCGTGTTAAATTGTCCCTTAGTGTCCAAAGATGTACAGGTTAGGTGGAGTGGCCGTGTTAAATTGTCCCTTTGTGTCCAAAGATGTGCAGGTTAGGTGGATTGGCGGTGTTAAATTGTCCCTCAGTGCCCAAAGATGTACAGGTTTGGTGGATTGGCCATGTTAAATTGTACCTTAGTGTCCAAAGATGTACAGGTTAGGTGGATTGGCCGTGTTAAATTGTCCCTTAGTGTCCAAAGATGTACAGGTTAGGGTGGATTGGCCGTGTTAAATTGTCCCTCAGTGTCCAAAGATGTACAGGTTAGGGTGGATTGGCCGTGTTAAATTGTCCCTCATGTCCAAAGATGTACAGGTTAGGTGGATTGGCCGTGTTAAATTGTCCCTCAGTGTCCAAAGATGTACAGGTTAGGTGGATTGGCCAGTGTTAAATTGTCCCTTAGTGTCTAAAGATGTGCAGGTTAGGGTGGATTGGCCGTGTTAAATTGTCCCTCAGTGTCCAAAGATGTACAGGTTAGGGTGGATTGGCCGTGTTAAATTGTCCCTTAGTGTCCAAAGATGTACAGGTTAGGTGGATTGGCCGTGTTAAATTGTCCCTCAGTGTCCAAAGATGTACAGGTTAGGTGGATTGGCCGTGTTAAATTGTCCCTCAGTGTCCAAAGATGTACAGGTTAGGTGGATTGGCCGTGTTAAATTGTCCCTCAATGTCCAAAGATGTACAGGTTAGGGTGGATTGGCCGTGTTAAATTGTCCCTCAGTGTCCAAAGATGTGCAGGTTAGGTGGATTGGCCGTGTTAAATTGTCCCTCAGTGTCTAAAGATGTACAGGTTAGGTGGATTGGCCGTGTTAAATTGTCCCTCAGTGTCCAAAGATGTACAGGTTAGGGTGGATTGGCCATGTTAAATTGTCCCTTAGTGCCCAAAGATGTACAGGTTAGGGGATTGGCCGTGTTAAATTGTCCCTCAGTGTCCAAAGATGTACAGGTTAGGTGGATTGGCCGTGTTAAATTGTCCCTTAGTGTCCAAAGATGTACAGGTTAGGTGGATTGGCCGTGTTAAATTGTCCCTCAGTGTCCAAAGATGTACAGGTTAGGTGGATTGGCCGTGTTAAATTGTCCCTTAGTGTCCAAAGATGTACAGGTTAGGGTGGATTGGCCGTGTTAAATTGTCCCTCAGTGTCCAAAGATGTACAGGTTAGGTGGATTGGCCGTGTTAAATTGTCCCTTAGTGTCCAAAGATGTACAGGTTAGGTGGATTGGCCGTGTTAAATTGTCCCTCAGTGTCCAAAGATGTACAGGTTAGGGGGATTGGCCGTGTTAAATTGTCCCTTAGTGTCCAAAGATGTACAGGTTAGGTGGATTGGCCGTGTTAAATTGTCCCTCAGTGTCCAAAGATGTACAGGTTAGGGGGATTGGCCGTGTTAAATTGTCCCTTAGTGTCTAAAGATGTACAGGTTAGGGTGGATTGGCCGTGTTAAATTGTCCCTCAGTGTCCAAAGATGTACAGGTTAGGGTGGATTGGCCGTGTTAAATTGTCCCTCAGTGTCCAAAGATGTACAGGTTAGGGGGATTGGCCGTGTTAAATTGTCCCTTAGTGTCCAAAGATGTGCAGGTTAAGGTGGATTGGCCGTGTTAAATTGTCCCTTAGTGTCCAAAGATGTACAGGTTGGGTGGATTGGCCGTGTTAAATTGTCCCTTAGTGTCCAAAGATGTACAGGTTAGGGGGATTGGCCGTGTTAAATTGTCCCTTAGTGTCCAAAGATGTACAGGTTAGGTGGATTGGCCTGTGTTAAATTGTACCTTAGTGTCCAAAGATGTACAGGTTAGGTGGATTGGCCGTGTTAAATTGTCCCTTAGTGTCCAAAGATGTACAGGTTAGGGTGGATTGGCCGTGTTAAATTGTCCCTTAGTGTCCAAAGATGTACAGGTTAGGTGGATTGGCCGTGTTAAATTGTCCCTTAGTGTCCAAAGATGTGCAGGTTAGGGTGGATTGGCCGTGTTAAATTGTCCCTCAGTGTCCAAAGATGTACAGGTTAGGTGGATTGGCCGTGTTAAATTGTCCCTTAGTGTCCAAAGATGTGCAGGTTAGGTGGATTGGCCGTGTTAAATTGTCCCTCAGTGTCCAAAGATGTACAGGTTAGGTGGATTGGCCGTGTTAAATTGTCCCTCAGTGTCCAAAGATGTACAGGTTAGGGGGATTGGCCGTGTTAAATTGTCCCTCAGTGTCCAAAGATGTACAGGTTAGGTGGATTGGCCGTGTTAAATTGTCCCTTAGTGTCCAAAGATGTACAGGTTAGGGGGATTGGCCGTGTTAAATTGTCCCTTAGTGCCCAAAGATGTACAGGTTAGGTGGATTGGCCATGTTAAATTGTCCCTCAATGTCCAAAGATGTACAGGTTAGGGGGATTGGCCGTGTTAAATTGTCCCTCAGTGTCCAAAGATGTACAGGTTAGGGTGGATTGGCCATGTTAAATTGTCCCTTAGTGCCCAAAGATGTACATGTTAGGGTGGATTGGCCATGTTAAATTGTCCCTTAGTGCCCAAAGATGTACAGGTTAGGGGATTGGCCGTGTTAAATTGTCCCTTAGTGTCCAAAGATGTACAGGTTAGGGGGATTGGCCGTGTTAAATTGTCCCTTAGTGTCCAAAGATGTGCAGGTTAGGTGGATTGGCCGTGTTAAATTTCCCTTAGTGTCCAAAGATGTACAGGTTGGGTGGATTGGCCGTGTTAATTGTCCCTTAGTGTCCAAAGATGTACAGGTTAGGTGGAGTGGCCGTGTTAAATTGTCCCTTAGTGTCCAAAGATGTACAGGTTAGGGGGATTGGCCGTGTTAAATTGTCCCTTAGTGTCCAAAGATGTACAGGTTAGGGTGGATTGGCCGTGTTAAATTGTCCCTTAGTGTCCAAAGATGTACAGGTTAGGGTGGATTGGCCGTGTTAAATTGTCCATTAGTGTCCAAAGATGTATAGGTTAGGTGGATTGGCCGTGTTAAATTGTCCCTTCGTGTCTAAAGATGTGCAGATTAGGTGGATTGGCCGTGTTAAATTGTCCCTTAGTGTCCAAAGATGTACAGGTTAGGGGGTATTGGCCGTGTTAAATTGTCCCTCCGTGGCGTTACGTGGGTAAGGCGGGGTGATTTGAACAGGAGGATGAGAATTGTAGGGGCTGGAGGAGGTCACAGAGATAGGGAGGGAGGGAGGGAGAGCAGGGGTGAGGGAGCGATTTGAAAACGTGGATCGGGATTGTAGGGTCTGGAGGAGGTCACAGAGATAGGGAGGGAGGGAGGGATTTGAAAACGTGGATCGGGATTGTAGGTTCTGGAGGAGGTGACATGCCCCTTTTATTCTTTCTCCATTCCCAGGGAAGGACCAGCAGCGGAGGAGGATGGACGGTCAGCCGCCCAGGCCGGCGTCGGCCAGCTTCTTGAGCCTGCGGAGTGGCCGCCGGGTTCCCCGGCCGGAGGAGGACGTCCGGAGGGGGCCGGAGCTGGGGGGCGCGGCACCCCCACCAGCAGCGGGGGCCCCGGGCGGACGGAGCCTGCGCGTTTCCACGCTCCGGCAGCGCCGCAGTCGGGCGCAGACACCCCCGGCCGGCGGGCGGGCCGGGATCAGAGGTGACGGGGCGATGGGGGGGGAGGGGGCGAGCCCGCCCCGCGCCCGCCGCCGGCCCAAGGTGCAGTGCCCGGAGTGCCACAAGCTGCTGGCGCACGCCTTCTCGCTGAGGAAGCACGAGCTGGCGCACCGGCGCGCCCTCCGTCACCGGTGCCCCCTCTGCCAGCGCAGCTTCGGCCGCCGGGCCGCCCTGGCTGGGCACCGGTGCGTGGGCCACGATTGCCCGGTGTGCGGGGTCACCTTCCGCACCCGGGCGTCCCTCCTGGCCCATCGCCGGGTCCACCCCGAGGGCAAAGGTCACCCCTGCCCCGTCTGCGGCCGGCGTTTCGGCGACCCGGGGGCGCTGGCCCGCCACGGACGCACCCACCTGGCCGAGCGGCCCTTCAAGTGCGGCCAGTGCGGCAAAGCCTTCCTGGCCTCCGCCGACCTGCTGGCCCATCGGCGGCTCCACGCCGAGCCCCGCCCCTTCCGCTGCCCCGCCTGCGGGCAGGCCTATCGGCAGGCCTCCTCGCTGGCGGCCCACCGCCGCGCCCGCCACGGCGGGGGCCCCCGGCGTTTCCCCTGTCCCCACTGCCCGCGGGCCTTCGACCGCTGCTCCACCCTGCGGGACCACCTGCGGGTGCACACGGGCGAGCGCCCCCACCCCTGCCCCCGCTGCCCGCGCCGCTTCGCCACCTCCTGCTCCCTGGCCTGCCACCTGCGGGTGCACACGGGCGAGCGCCCCTACCCCTGCCCCGAGTGCGGCCGGGCCTTCGCCCGCTCCTCGGCCCTCCGCCTCCACCGCCGGCGTCACACGGGCGAGCGGCCCCACGCCTGCCCGCGCTGCGGCGCTCGCTTCGCCCAGGGCTCCACCCTGAGGGTCCACCTGCGCGTCCACACCGGGGAACGCCCCTTCCACTGCCCGCTCTGCCCCAAGACCTTCGCCCACCGCTCGGCCCACCTCTACCACCGGCGGGTGCACAGCGGCGACGCCCCCCACCCCTGCCCCCAGTGCGAGCGCCGCTTCCTGTCCGCCGGGGCGCTGGCGCGTCACCGGCTCTGGCATCGCGGCGAGCGCCCCTTCGCCTGCCCCCGCTGCCCCAAGGCCTTCGTCGTCTCCTCCGCCCTCCTGACCCACCTGCGGGTCCACACGGGCGAGAAGCCCTTCTGGTGCCCCCAGTGCGGCCGCACCTTCGCCCAGGCCTCCAGCCTGGCTGCCCACCGGCGCAGGCACGGCGACCAGGAGGGGGCGCCGCGGGGTCAGTCTGACACCAGCCAGCTGCCCGGGCCCAACGGCAAGGAGGCAACCTCAAACCATCGTCCCAACTCCTCCAAATCCCTCCCTCATTCACCCCTCCCTATCTCTGTAGCCGCCTCAAGCCCCTACAATCCCAATCCACGTGTTCAAATTGCTCCCTCGTCCCCTCCCTCCCTATCTCTGTAACCTCCTCCAGCCCCTACAATCCCAATCCACGTGTTCGAATTGCTCCCTCGTCCCCTCCCTCCCTATCTCTGTAACCTCTAGCCCCTACAATCCCAATCCACGTGTTCAAATTGCTCCCTCATCCCCTCCCTCCCTATCTCTGTAACCTCTAGCCCCTACAATCCCAATCCACGTGTTCAAATTGCTCCCTCGTCCCCTCCCTCCCTATCTCTGTAACCTCCTCCAGCCCCTACAATTCCCATCCTCCTGTTCAAATCCCTCCCTCCCTCCCTATCTCTGTAACCTCCTCCAGCCCCTACAATCCTCATCCTCCTGTTCAAATCCCTCCCTCGTCCCCTCCCTCCCTATCTCTGTAACCTCTAGCCCCTACAATCCCAATCCACGTGTTCAAATTGCTCCCTCGTCCCCTCCCTCCCTATCTCTGTAACCTCTAGCCCCTACAATCCCAGTCCACGTATTCAAATTGCTCCCTCGTCCCCTCCCTCCCTATCTCTTTAACCTCTAGCCCCTACAATCCCAATCCACGTGTTCGAATTGCTCCCTCGTCTCCTCCCTCCCTATCTCTGTAACCTCTAGCCCCTACAATCCCAACCCACGAGTTCAAATCCATCCCTCGCCCCCTCTCTCCCTATCTCTGTAAGCTCCTCCAGCCCTTACATTGTGGATAGCACAATTGCTTCACAGCGCCAGGGTCCCAGGTTCGATTCCCGGCTGGGTCACTCCCTGTGCGGACTCTGCACGTTCTCTCCGTGTGTGCGTGGGTTTCCTCCGGGTGCTCCGGTTTCCTCCCACAGTCCAAAGATGTACAGGTTAGGGGGATTGGCCGTGTTAAATTGTCCCTTAGTGTCCAAAGATGTTCAGGTTAGGTGGATTGGCCGTGTTAAATTGTTCCTTCGTGCCCAAAGATGTACAGGTTAGGTGGATTGGCCGTGTTAAATTGTCCCTCAGTGTCCAAAGATGTACAGGTTAGGTGGATTGGCCGTGTTAAATTGTCCCTCAGTGTCCAAAGATGTACAGGTTAGGTGGATTGGCCGTGTTAAATTGTCCCTCAGTGTCCAAAGATGTACAGGTTAGGGGGATTGACCGTGTTAAATTGTCCCTCAGTGTCCAAAATTGCCCTTAGTGTTGGGTGGGGTTACTGGGTTACGGGGATAGGGTGGAGGTGTTGACCTTGGGTGGGGTGCTCTTTCCAAGAGCTGGTGCAGACTCGATGGGCCGAATGGCCTCCTTCTGCACTGTAAATTCTCTGATAATTCTCATCCTCCTGTTCAAATCATCCCGCCTCACCCACTTAACCCCACTAAGTGACAATTTGACACGGCCAATCCACCTAACCTGTACATCTTTGGACACTAAGGGACAATTTAACACGGCCAATCCACCTAACCTGTACATCTTTGGACACTGAGGGACAATTTAACACGGCCAATCCACCCTAACCTGTACATCTTTGGACACTGAGGGACAATTTAACACGGCCAATCCCCCTAACCTGTACATCTTTGGGAACTGAGGGACAATTTAACACGGCCAATCCCCCTAACCTGTACATCTTTGGGCACTAAGGGACAATTTAACACGGCCAATCCCCCCTAACCTGTACATCTTTGGACACTAATGGACAATTTAACACGGCCAATCCACCCTAACCTGTACATCTTTGGACACTAAGGGACAATTTAACACGGCCAATCCCCCTAACCTGTACATCTTTGGACACTGAGGGACAATTTAACACGGCCAATCCCCCTAACCTGCACATCTTTGGCTACTAAGGGACAGCCACCGGGAAGGGTTGAGAGATTGTATTTCTGCTCCAAATCTGACTATGTCAATTCCCCCTCTCCTGCCTGTTTCCCCCCCCACTCCCCATATTCCTCACCCCCATTTGTCGATCAGAAGTCGAATGTATTCAATGAACCTACGACAGCCCCCCCCCCCCCCCCCACTGCTCTCCTGGGAGGGAGGGGGAGCGGATTCCACAGACTGACCCCGCCCCTCCCCCCCTCACCGAGGGAAATTTATCCTCGTCGCCAGTGTGACTGGGAGACCAATATCCAACCCCCCCCCCCCCCCCCCCCCGCACCGTACCCGTTCCAGATCCTCCCCCCCGCCCCCCCACCCCACGGCATCCTCTTTGCTTCCCACCCTGTCAAACCCCCCCCCCCTTCATCCCGGGGATCAATCCCGGAGAATATTCTCCGCAACGCCTCCGCTCCGAGTCCGTCCCTCCCCTGAAGGCGGAGATAGAAACCGGTGTGGTCCGGGCAAACTCCCTGCATGGTTGCAGCCGGTCCTCCCAGCTTTTATCCCCCCACCCCCCCTCCACTTTGCAATAATCTTCATCGCTACCTGTCGCTGCCTGCTGGACTTTTGGACGGCCAGATCTATCTGCAATCTCACCCCGTCTCAATAACATTCTCCTTTTCCACCATTCCTGCCCACTTAGACCCACACTCGGAGCACCGTGCACAGTCCCGGTCTCCGTATCCCTGGGTCAGACCCACACTCGGAGCACCGTGCACAGTCCCGGTCTCCGTATCCCTCGGTTAGACCCACACTCGGAGCACCGTGCACAGTCCCGGTCTCCGTATCCCTCGGTCAGACCCACACTCGGAGCACCGTGCACAGTCCCGGTCTCCGTATCCCTCGGTTAGACCCACACTCGGAGCACCGTGCACAATCCCGGTCTCTGTATCCCTCGGTTAGACCCACACTCGGAGCACCGTGCACAGTCCCGGTCTCCGTATCCCTCGGTTAGACCCACACTCGGGGCACCGTGCGCAGTCCCCGTCTCCGTATCCCTCGGTTAGACCCACACTCGGAGCACCGTGCACAGTCCCCGTCTCCGTATCCCTCGGTCAGGCCCACACTCGGGGCACCGTGCACAGTCCCGGTCTCCATATCCATCGGTCAGACCCACACTCGGAGCACCGTGCACAGTCCCGGTCTCTGTATCCCTCGGTCAGACCCACACTCGGAGCACCGTGCACAGTCCCGTTCTCCGTATCCCTCGGTTAGACCCACACTCGGAGCACCGTGCGCAGTCCCCGTCTCCGTATCCCTCGGTTAGACCCACACTCGGAGCACCGTGCACAGTCCCCGTCTCCGTATCCCTCGGTCAGGCCCACACTCGGGGCACCGTGCACAGTCCCGGTCTCCATATCCATCGGTCAGACCCACACTCGGAGCACCGTGCACAGTCCCGGTCTCTGTATCCCTCGGTCAGACCCACACTCGGAGCACCGTGCACAGTCCCGTTCTCCGTTTCCCTCGGTTAGACCCACACTCGGAGCACCGTGCACAGTCCCGGTCTCCGTATCCCTCGGTTAGACCCACACTCGGAGCACCGTGCACAGTCCCGGTCTCCGTATCCCTCGGTTAGACCCACACTCGGAGCACCGTGCACAGCCCCGGTCTCCGTATCCCTAGGTTAGACCCACACTCGGAGCCCCGTGCACAGTCCCGGTCTCTGTATCCCTCGGTTAGACTCACACTCGGAGCACCGTGCACAGTCCCGGTCTCCGTATCCCTGGGTTAGACCCACACTCGGAGCACCGTGCACAGTCCCGGTCTCCGTATCCCTCGGTCAGACCCACACTCGGAGCACCGTGCACAGTCCCGGTCTCCGCATCCCTCGGTTAGACCCACACTCGGAGCACCGTGCACAGTCCCGGTCTCCGTATCCCTCGGTCAGACCCACACTCGAGCGCCGTGCACAGTCCCGGTCTCCGTATCAACACTGAGAAGGTTGTGACTATCGGGGAAGTCTGAACGAGCTGAGAAACTTTTCTCTGGGAGAAAAGGGAAGGTTGAGGGGAGGGTGACTAATCGAGACCTTTAAGATGACGAAAGGGGTTTCGATCGGGGCGATGCAGTGAAGATGTTTCAACTTGTGGGCGAGATTGAACGTTGCGGGTGAGCGACATCGATTGGGAATTCAGGAAATACGTCTTCACCCAAACTGTGGGGAGAACATGGACCTGATCAGCTGATGGCCCAATTCTACATGTAAAAATGTATTCTGTCAACCGATCGCCTCTTTCGAAGTTAGTAAAGCATGACCAATTCTTTCCAAAACTCATCTTGTCTCATTCTTTCAATACTCTCAATCCTACTTGAATTTTACTGCAAGCAGAGCATTGCACTAGATCCTGTCTAATTGTAACCTCACACAATTCGGTATAATAACGTGCATTTGAAGAACTCATTTAATCCGTTTGTTCGAGGAAATACGTGTTATTGCACAAGGCACTTACTGACAAACACTGAGCTAGTGTTTGCTCCTGGAGGGGACTTGAACAGGAGGATGGGAATTGTAGGGGCTGGAGGAGTTACAGAGATAGGGAGGGAGGGAGGGATTTGAACAGCAGGATGGGAATTGTAGGGGCTGGAGGAGGTCACAGAGATAGGGAGGGAGGGAGGGATTTGAACAGGAGGATGAGAATTGTAGGGTCTGGAGGAGGTTACAGAGATAGGGAGGGAGGGAGGGATTTGAACAGGAGGATCAGGATTGTAGGGGCTGGAGGAGGTTACAGAGATAGGTAGGAAGGGAGGGATTTGAAAAGGAGGATGGGAATTGTAGGGGCTGGAGGAGGTTACAGAGATAGGGAGGGAGGGAGGGGTGGGAGAGATTTGAACAGGAGGACGAGAATTGTAGGGGCTGGAGGAGGTTACAGAGATAGGGAGGGAGGGAGGGATTTGAAGAGGAGGATGAGTATTGTAGGGTTTGGAGGAGGTTACAGAGATAGGGAGGGAGGGAGGGATTTGAACAGGAGGATGGGCATTGTTGGGGCTGGAGGAGGTTACAGAGATAGGGAGGGAGGGATTTGAACAGCAGGATGAGAATTGTAGGGGCTGGAGGAGGTTACAGAGATAGGGAGGGAGGGATTTGAACAGGAGGATGAGAATCGTAGGGGCTGGAGGAAGTTACAGAGATAGGGAGGGAGAGATTTGAACAGGAGGATGGGAATTGTAGGGGCTGGAGGAGGTTACAGAGATAGGGAGGGAGGGAGGGATATGAAGAGGAGGATGAGAATTGTAGGGGCTGGAGAGGTTACAGAGATAGGGAGGCAATGAGGGAGGGATTTGAACAGGAGGATGGGAATTGTAGGGGCTGGAGGAAGTTACAGAGATACGGAGGGAGGGAGGGAGGGAGGGATTTGAACAGGAGGATCAGTATTGTAGGGGCTGGAGGAGGTTACAGAGATAGGGAGGGAGGGAGGGATTTGAACAGGAGGATGTGAATTGTAGGGGCTGGAGGAGGTTACAGAGATAGGGAGGGAGGGATTTGAACAGGAGGATGAGAATTGTAGGGGCTGGAGGAGGTTACAGAGATAGGGAGGGAGTGTTTAGGACGTACTGGCGCTGGAGGGTGTGCAGAGGAGATTCACTAGGTTAATCCCAGAGCTGAAGGGGTTGGATTATGAGGAGAGGTTGAGTAGACTGGCACTGTACTGGTTGAAATTTAGAAGGATGAGGGGGGGATCTTATAGAAACATTTAAAACGATGAAGGGAATAGATAGGATAGATGCGGGCAGGTTGTTTCCACTGGCGGGTGACAGCAGAACTAGGGGTCATAGCCTCAAAATAAGGGGAAGTAGATTTAGGACTGAGTTTAGGAGGAACTTCTTCACCCAAAGGGTTGTGAATCTATGGAATTCCTTGCCCAGTGAAGCAGTTGAGGCTCCTTCATTCAATGTTTTTAAGGTAAAGTTTTTTGAAGAATAAAGGGGATTAAGGGTTAAGGTGTTCGGGCCGGGAAGCGGAGCCGAGTCCGCAAAAGATCAGCCGCGATCTCGTTGAATGGCGGAGGAGGGCTCGAGGGGCCAGATGGCCGACTCCTGCCCCTGGTTCTTATGAACAGGAGGACGGGCGTTTGGAAATGGGGGTGTTGCTGGTCCTGTAGCTAGTGCGGGTCACCGAGCGCGGGGGGAGGGGTGAGCGGGAATGTTCCGGGACACGGCGGGGGGGGGGGGGGGGGGGGGGGGGATGATCCGGGGCGGGGTTTTCCCGGAGGATTGTGTCCGGAGCGACGCCGCCCCCAGCCGACCGGCCGAGAGGAATGAACCCCCAGTCGATTCGGCATCCGATGGAATGGGTCAGGGCAGAGCGCGCGAGGGCCGCTCGGCCCCTCTGCTCCCTGCCGGCCCCCTCTGTCCTCGTCGCCTCTTTGCATCGCCTTCAATCTGTCAACGCCGGCTCATTAGTATTCCGAGCCCATCCCTCCTCCCATTGGCTGTGGCCTTATTAATATGCAAATATCTCACTTCTCATTGGCTGCCCATTTATTAATATGCAGATAACCCGCCTGCCATTGGCCGGGAAGGACAGTGGCCTCATTAATATGCAGATAACCCGCCTCCCATTGGGCTGGGTGGACACTGGCCTTATTAATATGCAGATAACCCGCCTCCCATTGGGCTGCGAGGACACTGGCCTCATTAATATGCAGATAACCCGCCTCCCATTGGGCTGGGTGGACACTGGCCTTATTAATATGCAGATAACCCGCCTCCCATTGGGCTGGGTGGACACTGGCCTCATTAATATGCAGATAACCCGCCTCCCATTGGGCTGCGAGGACACTGGCCTCATTAATATGCAGATAACCCGCCTCCCATTGGCCAGGCAGGACACTGGTCTAATTAATATGCAGATATCCCGCCTCCCATTGGCTTGGGAGGAGAACGGCCTCATTAAGATGCAGAGAGCGGCGCCTCCCATTGGGCGGAGAGCAGAACGGCCTCATTAATATGCAGAGCGCGGCGCTTCCCATTGGGCGGGGATGACCTCATTAATATGCAGAGCTCCCGCTTGCCATTGGGCGGCAAGGACAATGGACTGATTAATATGCAGAGCGCGGCGCCTCCCATTGGGCGGGGCGAGAAGGAGGAACCGGAACCGGAAACATATAGAGAGTCGGAGGGCGGGGAGACCGGAAGCGGAAGCGGCGCCATTTTCTTGCAGCTCCTTGGTGCTCCCTGAGGCCAACAGAGAGGAATAAGGAAGGAGGGAAGGAAGCAGAAGGGAGAAGG
>NW_024055734.1:1128592-1152356 GCF_902713615.1 Scyliorhinus canicula
TCCACAATCCGAATGGACCCAAACCCCTTCCCATTCACTCCCACTGTGCACAATCCCATTGGACCCAAACCCCTTCCCGTTCACTCCCACTGTGCACAATCCCAATGGACCCAAACCCCTTCCCGTTCACTCCCACTCCACACAATCCCAATGGACCCAAACCCCTTCCTGTTCACTCCCACTGTGCACACTCCCAATGGACCCAAACCCCTTCCCGTTCACTCCCACTCTACACAATCCCAATGGACCCAAACCCCTTCCCGTTCACTCCCACTCTACACAAACACAATGGTCCCAAACCCCTTCCCATTCACTCCCACTCTACACAATCCCAATGGACCCAAACCCCTTCCCGTTCACTCCCACTCCACACAATCCCAATGGACCCAAACCCCTTCCTGTTCACTCCCACTGTGCACACTCCCAATGGACCCAAACCCCTTCCCGTTCACTCCCACTCTACACAATCCCAATGGACCCAAACCCCTTCCCGTTCACTCCCACTGTGCACAATCCCAATGGACCCAAACCCCTTCCCGTTCACTCCCACTGTACACAATCCCAATGGACCCAAACCCCTTCCCGGTCACTCCCACTGTACACAATCCCAATGGACCCAAACCCCTTCCCGTTCACTCCCACTGTACACAATCCCAATGGACCCAAACCCCTTCCCGTTCACATCCCACTGTACACAATCCCAATGGACCCAAACTCCTTCCCGTTCACTCCCTCTACACAATCCCAATGGACCCAAACCCCTTCCCGTTCACTCCCACTGTACACAATCCCAATGGACCCAAACCCCTTCCTGTTCACTCCCACTCTACACAGTCCCAATGGACCCAAACCCCTTCCCGTTCACTCCCACTGTCCTCAATCCCAATGGACCCAAACCCCTTCCCGTTCACTCCCACTGTGCACAATCCCAATGGACCCAAACCCCTTCCCGTTCACTCCCACTCTACACAATCCCAATGGACCCAAACCCCTTCCCGTTCACTCCCACTGTACACAATCCCAATGGACCCAAACCCCTTCCCGTTCACTCCCACTCTACACAATCCCAATGGACCCAAACCCCTTCCCGTTCACGCCCACTGTACACAATCCCAATGGACCCAAACCCCTTCCCGTTCACTCCCACTGTACACAATCCCAATGGACCCAAACTCCTTCCCGTTCACTCCCACTCTACACAATCCCAATGGACCCAAACCCCTTCCCATTCACTCCCACTGTACACAATCCCAATGGACCCAAACCCCTTCCCGTTCACTCCCACTGTGCACAATCCCAATGGACCCAAACCCCTTCCCGTTCACTCCCACTGTACACAATCCCAATGGACCCAAACCCCTTCCCGTTCACTCCCACTATCCACAGTCCCAATGGACCCAAACCCCTTCCCGTTCACTCCCACTGTACACAATCCCAATGGACCCAAACCCCTTCCCGTTCACTCCCACTCTACACAATCCCAATGGACCCAAACCCCTTCCCAGTTCACTCCCACTGTACACAATCCCAATGGACCCAAACCCCTTCCCGTTCACTCCCACTGTACACAATCCCAATGGACCCAAACCCCTTCCCGTTCACTCCCACTCTCCACAGTCCCAATGGACCCAAACCCCTTCCCATTCACTCCCACTGTCCACAATCCCAATGGACCCAAACGCCTTTCCCGTTCACTCCCACTGTACACAATCCCAATGGACCCAAACCCCTTCCCGCTCACTCCCACTGTGCACAATCCCAATGGACCCAAACCCCTTCCCGTTCACTCCCACTCTACACAATCCCAAGGGACCCAAACCCCTTCCCGTTCACTCCCACTCTACACAATCCCAATGGACCCAAACCCCTTCCCGTCCACTCCCACTGTACACAATCCCAATGGACCCAATTCCCTTCCCGTTCACTCCCACTGTGCACAATCCCAATGGACCCAAACCCCTTCCCGTTCACTCCCACTGTGCACAATCCCAATGGATCCAAACCCCTTCCCGTTCACTCCCACTGTACACAATCCCAATGGACCCAAACCCCTTCCCGTTCACTCCCACTCTACACAATCCCAATGGACCCAAACCCCTTCCCGTTCACTCCCACTGTCCACAATCCCAATGGACCCAATCCCCTTCCCGTTCACTCCCACTCTACACAATCCCAATGGACCCAAACCCCTTCCCATTCACTCCCACTATCCACAATCCCAATGGACCCAAACCCCTTCCCGTTCATTCCCACTCTACACAATCCCAATGGACCCAAACCCCTTCCCGTTCACTCCCACTGTGCACAATCCCAGTGGACCCAAACCCCTTCCCGTTCACTCCCACTCTACACAATCCCAATGGACCCAAACCCCTTCCCGTTCACTCCCACTGTACACAATCCCAATGGACCCAAACCCCTTCCCGTTCACTCCCACAGTACACAATCCCAATGGAACCAAACCCCTTCCCGTTCACTCCCACTGTGCACAATCCCAATGGACCCAAACCCCTTCCCGTTCACTCCCACTCTACACAATCCCAATGGACCCAAACCCCTTCCCGTTCACTCCCACTGTGCACAATCCCAATGGACCCAAACCCCTTCCCGTTCACTCCCACTGTGCACAATCCCAATGGACCCAAACCCCTTCCCGTTCACTCCCACTCTACACAATCCCAATGGACCCAAACCCCTTCCCGTTCACTCCCACTCTACACAATCCCAATGGACCCAAACCCCTTCCCGTTCACTCCCACTCTACACAATCCCAATGGACCCAAACCCCTTCCCGTTCACTCCCACTGTGCACAATCCCAATGGTCCCAAACCCCTTCCCGTTCACTCCCACTCTACACAATCCCAATGGACCCAAACCCCTTCCCGTTCACTCCCTAAACCCTAATGAGGAGGGTTCAGAGATAGGGAGGGAGAGCGAGGGAGGGATTTGAACAGGAGGATGGGAATTGTAGTGGTTGGAGGAGTTTACAGAGATAGGGAGGGATTTGAACAGGAGGATGGGAATTGTGGGGACTGGAGGAGGTTACAGAGATAGGGAGGGAGGGATTTGAACAGGAGGATGGGAATTGTAGGGGCTGGAGGAGGTTACAGAGATAGGGAGGGAGGGATTTGAACAGGAGGATGGGAATTGTAGGGGTTGGAGGAGGTTACAGAGATAGGGAGGGAGGGATTTGAACAGGAGGATGAGAATTGTAGGGGCTGGAGGAGGTTACAGAGATAGGGAGGGAGGGAGGGATTTGAACAGGAGGATGAGAATTGTAGGGGCTGGAGTAGGTTACAGAGATAGGGAGGGAGGGAGGGATTTGAACAGGAGGATGAGAATTGTAGGGGGTGGAGGAGGTTACAGAGATAGGGAGGGAGGGATTTGAACAGGTGGATGAGAATTGTAGGGCTGGAGGAGGTTACAGAGATAGGGAGGGAGGGAGGGATTTGACAAGGAGGATGAGAATTGTAGGGGTGGAGGAGGTTACAGAGATAAGGAGGGAGGTAGGGATTTGAACAGGAGGATGGGAATTGTAGGGGCTGGAGGAGGTTACAGAGATAGGGAGGGAGGGAGGGAGGGATTTGAAAAGGAGGATGGGAATTGTAGGGACTGGAGGAGGTTACAGAGATAGGGAGGGAGGGAGGGATTTGAACAGGAGGATGAGAATTGTAGGGGCTGAAGGAGGTTACAGAGATAGGGAGGGAGGGATTTGAACAGGAGGATGAAGATTGTAGGGGCTGGAGGTGGTTACAGAGATAGGGAGGGAGGGATTTGAACAGGAGGATGAGAATTGTAGGGGCTGGAGGAGGTTATAGAGATAGGGAGGGAGGGAGGGAATTGAACAGGAGGATGAGAATTGTAGGGGCTGGAGGAGGTTACAGAGATAGGGAGGGAGGGAGGGAGGGAATTGAACAGGAGGATGGGAATTGTAGGGACTGGAGGAGGTTACAGAGATAGGGAGGGGGTGAGGGAGGGATTTGAACAGGAGGATGAGAATTGTAGGGGCTGGAGGAGGTTACAGAGATAGGGAGGGAGGGAGGGATTTGAACAGGAGGATGGGAATTGTAGGGGCTGGAGGAGGTTACAGAGATAGGGAGGGAGGGATTTGAACAGGAGGATGGGAATTATAGGGGCTGGAGGGGGTTACAGAGATAGGGAGGGAGGGTGGTCGCGGAATGGGATCTTGCTGTACTTGGTGAATGTCGCTGACGATCCTCTCTTCCCACCCCCCCCCCCCCCCCCCCCCCCCACCCAGGGATCATGCCGGACGTGGAGACCAAGACTCTGTTGACCCAAATCTTCGGGGTGAAGAGCCACCCGATGAGGAAGTTCCAGCGCCTGCTGTACTGGTTCCCCCGCTTCAAGCACGTCAACCCTTACCCGGTGCCCCAGCCCCTGCCGTCGGACCCGGTGGCCCTCGCCCAGCTCGGCCTCCAGCGCATCGCCAACGACCTCAGCTGCCAGGTCACCGTCTACCAGGTAGGCCGGTCCCCGGGAGGGGGGGGAGGAGACTGCGCCCCCCCCTCCCCGCCCCGACGCTCCCCCCCCCCTCGCCGCGAGCCCGTCCGTCTCCCCCCCCCCCCCGGCCCCGCCGTCAGCCGTGTTGCCGCCGGCCCAGTTACCCAGAGACCCAGAGTGTCCCTCTGGGCGACCCCGGTTCCACTCCCGCCGCGGCACGCGGCCGAAATCTGAACCCCGGCTGGAGAAACAAATCGGGGACTCGCCGTCCGACCAGGGGCCCGTTTCCCGACGGCCGTAAAGACCCCGGCCCTGCTGTCCTTACCCTGGTCCGGCCTACGTGTGACCCCACACCCACAGCAAGGGCTCTCTGCTGCCCCCTCGCGGGCGATGAGGGATGGGCAGCGAATGTTGGCGCCGACCGTGCACTGCCAACGAATAAACCCCGCCCCCCCCCCCCGGCCAATAACCGGGACCCCCACCCTGGCGCCCCCCCACCCCCGGCCAATAACCGGGACCCCCACCCTGGCGCCCCCCCCCCCCCCCCGGCCAATAACCGGACCCCACCCTGGCGCCCCCCCCCCCCCCCCCGGCCAATAACCGGGACCCCCACCCTGGCGCCCCCCCCCCCACCCCCGGCCAATAACCGGGACCCCCACCCTGGCGCCCACCCCCGGCCAATAACCGGGACCCCCACCCTGGCGCCCCCCCACCCCCCCCACCCCCGGCCAATAACCGGGACCCCCACCCTGGCGCCCCCCCCCCCCCCCCCGGCCAATAACCGGGACCCCCACCCTGGCGCCCCCCCCCCCCCCCCCCCGGCCAATAACCGGGACCCCCACCCTGGCGCCCCCCCACCCTCGGCCAATAACTGGGACCCCCACCCTGGCGCCCCCCCACCCCCCCCGCCCCGGGCATTAACCGGGACCCCCACCCTGGTGCCCCCCACCCCCCCCCCCACCCACGGCCAATAACCGGGACCCCCACCCTGGCGCCCACCCCCCCTCCCGGCCAATAACCGGGACCCCCACCCTGGCCCCACCCCCCCCCTCCACCCCCGGCCAATAACCGGGACCCCCACCCTGGCACCCCCCCACCCCCCCCCACCCCGGGCATTAACCGGGACCCCCACCCTGGCGCCCCACCCCCCCTCCCACCCCCGGCTCACGTCTGGGAAACCCGTCGTTGTTTTTTTTCTTTTCAGGAGCCTCGCTCGTACCTGGGACCCGACGCCCTGGAGATCCGCTTGCCGCACATCGTCGGTGAGCACTGCAGCCTCTCTCCTCGTCGCCTGTTTGCCCGCTGATCGGGGGGGGGGAGGGGGGGGGGAGGGGAGTGAGGCCTCGTCCTGAGGGAGGGGGGTGGGAGTGGGGTGGCGTGGGGTGGGGGGGGGGGGGCGGAGTCTGCACGTCCTCCCCCTGTGTGCGTGGGTTTCCTCCGGGTACTCCGGTTTCCTCCCACAGTCCAAAGATGTGCGGGTTAGGTGGATTGGACAGGCTAAATTGCCCGTAGTGTCCTAAAAAATAAGGTTAAAGGGGGGGGGGGGGGGTTGTTGGGTTACGGGTATAGGGGGGATACGTGGGTTTGAGTAGGGTGATCATTGCTCGGCACAACATCGAGTGCCGAAGGGCCTGTTCTGTGCTGTACTGTTCTATTCTATAAATAACCAGCGGCGGCCATTTTGTGTGGGCGCTGGCCGGGGCGAACGGGCCCTGTTCGATCCACCGGCTTGTGGAGCCGCTGAGGGGGGGGGGGGGGGGGGGCAGGGTCCGTTAAGGTTTTCTCCCTCCATTTCTGGCCTCATTTAGCTTCAAACCGCTCCCTGTGGCGGCGGGTCCCACGTTCTTCCCGCTCTTTTGGGTCACGACGTTCCTCCGGGATACGTTCCCCCCCCCCGAATGGATTGATGAGGGAATTCCTCACAACGGTGTTCCGTCCCCTCCCTCCCTCCCTGCTCTCCCCCCAGCCTCTCCGCTCGCCTGGGTGAGCGCGGCTCCCCGACGACACTGGGGAAGCTCGACACCGTCCCGGACAAAGCAGCCCCGCTTGATTGCTCCCCCTTCCACAAACATTCACTCCCTCCACCATCGCCCCACAGTGGCAGCCGTGTGTACCGTCTGCAAGATGCACTGCAGCAACTCACCAAGGTTCCTCAGCACCTTCCAAACCCACGACCTCCACCATCTCGAAGGACAAGAGCAGCAGATACCTGGGAATCCCACCACAGCACAGTAGCATTGTGGATAGCACAATCGCTTCACAGCTCCAGGGTCCCAGGTTCGATTCCCCGCTGGGTCACTGTCTGTGCGGAGTCTGCACGTCCTCCCCGTGTGTGCGTGGGTTTCCTCCGGGAGCTCCGGTTTCCTCCCACAGTCCAAAGATGTACAGGTTAGGGTGGATTGGCCGTGTTAAATTGTCCCTCAGTGCCCAAAGATGTACAGGTTAGGGGGATTGGCCGTGTTAAATTGTCCCTCAGTGCCCAAAGATGTACAGGTTAGGGGGATTGGCCGTGTTAAATTGTCCCTCAGTGCCCAAAGATGTGCAGGTTAGGTGGATTGGCCGTGCTAAATTGTCCCTTAGTGCCCAAAGATGTGCGGGTTAGGGGGATTGGCCGTGTTAAATTGTCCCTCAGTGCCCAAAGATGTACAGGTTAGGAGGATTGGCCGTGTTAAATTGTCCCTCAGTGTCCAAAGATGTACAGGTTAGGTGGATTGGCCGTGCTAAATTGTCCCTTAGTGTCCAAAGATGTGCAGGTTAGGGGGATTGGCCGTGTTAAATTGTCCCTCAGTGCCCAAAGATGTACAGGTTAGGTGGATTAGCCGTGTTAAATTGTCCCTCAGTGCCCAAAGATGTACAGGTTAGGAGGATTGGCCGTGTTAAATTGTCCCTCAGTGTCCAAAGATGTACAGGTTGGGTGGATTAGCCGTGTTAAATTGTCCCTCAGTGTCCAAAGATGTACAGGTTAGGGTGGATTGGCCGTGTTAAATTGTCCCTCAGTGTCCAAAGATGTACAGGTTAGGTGGATTGGCCATGTTAAATTGTCCCTTAGTGTCCAAAGATGTACAGGTTAGGTGGATTGGCCATGTTAAATTGTCCCTTAGTGTCCAAAGATGTACAGGTTAGGTGGATTGGCCATGTTAAATTGTCCCTCAGTGTCCAAAGATGTACAGGTTAGGTGGATTGGCCGCGTTAAATTGTCCCTTAGTGTCCAAAGATGTACAGGTTAGGTGGATTGGCCATGTTAAATTGTCCCTTAGTGTCCAAAGATGTACAGGTTAGGTGGATTGGCCATGTTAAATTGTCCCTCAGTGTCCAAAGATGTACAGGTTAGGTGGATTGGCCGCGTTAAATTGTCCCTTAGTGTCCAAAATTGCCCTTAGTGTTGGGTGGGGTTACTGGGTTATTGGGATAGGGTGGAGGTGTTGACCTTGGGTAGGGTGCTCTTTCCTAGAGCCGGTGCAGACTCGATGGGCCGAATGGCCTCCTTCTGCACTGTAAATTCTATGTTCTGTAAATTCTATGAAGCCACCTGGAGGTTCCCCTCCGAGTCACTCACCCCCTCCGACTGGGGAATCTATCGGCCCTTCCTTCGCTGTCGCTGGGTCGGACTCCTGCCCTAACAGCACAGTGGGTGTACCTGCACCTGACGGGATTGCGAGGGGTCCAAGAAGGCAGCTCGCCGCCACCACGGACAGGTGGGGCAGTAAGATGCGAAGAGGACGTAAGGGACACGGGGCGGGCAAACGGGGTACCGGGCGGGACGGTGGCACAGCCGGTTAGCACTGCTGCCGCCTCAGGGCGCCGGGGACCCGGGTTCGATTCCCGGCTGGGGGAATCTGTGCGGAGTCTGCACGTCCTCCCCCTCCGTGACTGCGTGGGTTTCCTCCGGGTGCTCCGGTTTCCTCCCCAAAGTATCTGGGTGCCCGAGTGTATGAATCACAAACGGTTAACGTTTGCATCCACTCCAGTTTGGAAGCGTCGACTCGATCGAAACCTTTTGAAGTGTGACTCCAATAGCGCGTACGGGAGACTGTTTGCAAACTAACCTCCTCTCCCCCCCTCTCTCTCTCTCCCCCCCCCCCTCCTCCAGGCATCCAAAGCCCCGACCAGCGAGAACTCCTGGCCCGACACGATTGCCGCCGTCCCGTTTTTGTCGAGGGGCCCTTCCCGCTCTGGCTCCGCCGGACGTGCGTGCAGTACTACATCCTCCGCAGCGACCCGGCAGCCAAGGTGAGCGGATACCGCACCCCCCCCCCCCCCCCCCCCCCCCCCCTCCCCACTGCGAATTCAAAAAACATCCCTCTCTCCGCCGAGGGCTCACGTTCCGGGGGGCTTTGCGATCCAAAGATGTTTTCCTTTGCGATACTTCCTTTGCGATCTCCATAAATGACGTGGAGGAAGGTATAGATGGTCTGATGAGCAAGTTTGCAGATGATACTAAGATTGGTGGAGTTGCAGATAGCGAGGGGGACTGTCAGAGAATACAGCAAAATATAGATAGATTGGAGAGTTGGGCAGAGAGATGGCAGATGGAGTTCAATCCAGGCAAATGCGAGGTGATGCATTTTGGAAGATCCAATTCAAGAGCGGACTATACGGTCAATGGAAGGGTCCTGGGGAAAATTGATGTGCAGAGAGATCTGGGAGTTCAGGTCCATTGTACCCTGAAGGTGGCAACGCAGGCCGATAAAGTGGTCAAGAAGGCATACAGCATGCTTGCCTTCATCGGACGGGGTATTGAGTACAAGAGTTTAGGGGTGTGTTCCTCGTGTCTTAATAAAGCTCGTAGTCTCAAATGTGGAGAAGATGCTTTATTGTGAATTCGTTCTCTCTTCAGAGCTTTACCTACGGCTACCTCAAGTGCTACTAGCTGGTGTGTCTGTGCCCTGCTACGAGTTCTGCCTTCTGTGAAGTGTGTCCTCACTTCCTGTCCCGGTCTATTTATATGGCTCTCCCGTGCTCCCTCTAGTGTTTGCTCAGTTGTATTGCATCTAGTTAACTTGTGATCGCCACATCCCCCTTTTTCTCTTTACATATTTTCTGTACATCGTTAAAGAAAATTGTACATCCTGTCCCGGTGTATTTATAGCTCTCCCTCTAGTGTTTGCTCAATTGTATTGCATCTAGTTAACTTGTGATCACCACAAGGGGCAGCAGGGTAGCATGGTGGTTAGCATAAATGCTTCACAGCTCCAGGGTCCCAGGTTCGATTCCCGGCTTGGGTCACTGTCTGTGTGGAGTCTGCACGTCCTCCGTGTGTGCGTGGGTTTCCTCCGGGTGCTCCGGTTTCCTTCCCACAGTCCAAAGATGTGCGGGTTAGGTGGATTGGCCATGCTAAATTGCCCGTAGTGTCCTAATAAAAGTAAGGTTAGGGGGGGGGAGGGGTTGTTGGGTTACGGGTATAGGGTGGATACGTGGGTTTGAGTGGGGTGATCATGGCTCGGTGCAACATTGAGGGCCGAAGGGCCTGTTCTGTGCTGTACTGTTCTATGTTCTAAGAGTTGGCAGGTCATGTTACAGTTGTATCGGACTTTGGTTAGGCCACATTTGGAATACTGCGTGCAGTTCTGGTCGCCACATTACCAGAAGGATGTGGATGCTTTAGAGAGGGTGCAGAGGAGGTTCACCAGGATGTTGCCTGGTATGGAGGGTGCTAGCTATGAAGAAAGGTTGAGTAGATTAGGATTGTTTTCGTTGGAAAGACAGAGGTTGAGGGGGGACCTGACTGAGGTCTACAAAATTATGAGAGGTATGGACAGGGTGGATAGCAACAAGCTTTTCCCAAGAGGGGGGGTGTCAGTTACAAGGGGTCACGATTTCAAGGTGAGAGGGGGAAAGTTTAAGGGAGATGTGCGTGGAAAGTTTTTTACGCAGAGGGTGGTGGGTGCCTGGAACGCTTTACCAGCAGAGGTGGTAGAGGCGGGCATTTAAGAAGCATCTGGACAGGTATAGGAACGGGCGGGGAACAGAGGGAAGTAGACCTTGGAAAATAGGCGACAGGTTTAGATAAAGGATGTGGATCGGCGCAGGCTGGGAGGGCCGAAGGGCCTGTTCCTGTGCTGTAATGTTCTTTGTTCTTCCTGGCCTCTCCCCTCGGCGCGTCCAGTGTCCCACCTGTCCCCTAGTTGTACCCTCTTGTGTTTCCAGTTGGACCCCAATCACCAAATTCTACTCCAGTAGAAAGGGGCTGGTTCAGCACACTGGGCTAAATCGCTGGCTTTGAGAGCAAGACCGAGGCAGGGCAGCAGCGCGGGTTCGATTCCCGTACCGGCCTCCCCGGACAGGCGCCGGAATGTGGCGACTAGGGGCTTTTCACAGTCACTTCTTCCGGAGGGAGAATTCAGAATGTCCGATTCACCCCAACGAGCACGTCTTACGGGACTTGTGGGGAGGAAGTCGGAGCCCCCGGAGGGAACCCACCCAGACACTGGGGGGGGGGGAGAACGTGCAGACTCCGCACGGGCAGTGACCCAGCGGGGAATCGAACCCTTGGGGCTGTGGCCAAGCCCTCTTATCGCCAGCGCAAGCGGGAAGGCCTCGTTCCCCTCCTGCAGCTGAACGTCTTCACCTCATCCGAAAGGCGCACACGCCCTTGCCTCCTGATCCAACGATGTTGGCCCAGGCCTCAAATTTAGCCCCCCCCCCCCAGTTCCACAACCGCTCCAACGCTGCAAACAAGCGACTCCAGTCCAACGCCACCTCCGCCCCCCCCCCCCCCCCAATCACCTTTTTTTAAACCTTCTGTAAGTATGGCAATCAATAGGGGGCCTCACGGTGGCATGGTGGTTAGCATCAATCGCTTCACAGCTCCAGGGTCCCAGGTTCGGTTCCCGGCTGGGTCACTGTCTGTGCGGAGTCTGCACGTCCTCCCCGTGTGTGCGTGGGTTTCCTCCGGGTGCTCCGGTTTCCTCCCACAGTCCAAAGATGTGCGGGTTAGGTGGATTGGCCATGCTAAATTGCCCGTAGTGTAAGGTTAAGGGGGGGGTTGTTGGGTTACGGGTATAGGGTGGATACGTGGGTTTGAGGAGGGTGATCATTGCTCGGCACAACATCGAGGGCCGAAGGGCCTGTTCTGTGCTGTACTGTTCTATGTTCTATATCGATACTATATTGCTCAGCGACGCCAGGTATCAATGATACCACCACAAGGTTCAACCAGATATCGATCAAAGAGCCAAACACTAGTTAGTTCAAGATCGAGGGTACTTTATTTACACACAATTAATCATTCAGCATAAACACTACTAGTTAAACTACAACTATCGACTAAGACAACCTGCACATAGAACGATACAGCGCAGTACAGGCCCTTCGGCCCTCGATGTTGCACCGACATGGAAAAAATCGAAAGGCCATCTAACCTACACTATGCCCTTATCATCCATATGCTTATCCAATAAACTTTTAAATGCCCTCAATGTTGGCGAGTTCACTACTGCTTGCAGGTAGGGCATTCCACGGCCTCACCACTCTTTGCGTAAAAAACCCACCTCTGACCTCTGTCCTATATCTATTACCCCTCAATTTAAGGCTATGTCCCCTCGTGCTAGCCACCTCCATCCGCGGGAGAAGGCTCTCAGCTGTCCACCCTATCTAACCTGATCATTTTGTATGCCTCTATTAAGTCACCTCTTAACCTTCTTCTCTCTAACGAGAACAACCTCAAGTCCATCAGCCTTTCCTCATAAGATTTTCCCTCCATACCAGGCAACATCCTGGTAAATCTCCTCTGCACCCGTTCCAAAGCTTCCACGTCCTTCCTATAATGAGGCGACCAGAACTGTACGCAATACTCCAAATGCGGCCGTACTAGAGTTTTGTACAACTGCAACATGACCTCATGGCTCCGGAACTCAATCCCTCTATCAATAAAGGCCAACGCACCATAGGCCTTCTTCACAACCCTATCAACCTGGGTGGCAACTTTCAGGGATCTATGTACATGGACACCGAGATCCCTCTGCTCATCCACACTACCAAGAATTTTACCATTAGCCAAATATTCCGCATTTCTGTTATTCTTTCCAAAGTGAATCACCTCACACTTCTCCACATTAAACTCCATTTGCCACCTCTCAGCCCAGCTCTGCAGCTTATCTATGTCCCTCTGTACTTAACTTCAGACACCCGGCTTGGGTCAGAGGAACAGTGCCCGCTGTCTGATTCTGGATCTATCGGGTTACTGGGGGAGTAACCATTAATTGGGCAGTTCTTGATCACTGTGTGCGATCTGAGCCAATAAAGGGGCGGGTGCCTCGATGGCTGGGCGTGCCCTAAGCGGTCATTGACCCTGTTGTTGACGGTTCCCACGTACAGGGAGTGGCAGCGAAATGTCTGCGATTGTATCGGTTACCTGAGTATCAGTCCGTTGTCTGACGGAGATGGGCCACTAAATCGCTAATCGGTTGGGGGTTTCGATGCCTGGATTCCTCGCTCGCGGATATACATTCAGGCTCCGAGCCTGCCTGAATCTCACATTGGCCATTTTTCCCATGATGCTTTGCGAACGTCCATCTTTCACGTCGCGAGTGTCGCAGCCTGTTATGGAACTCCTCGGATGCCCTGTCCACCCTCTCCCGCATCACCCCCTCGCCAAATCCGGGCACATGCGAGGTGACGCATTTTGGAAGGTCTAATGCAGGTAGGGAATATACAGTGAATGGTAGAACCCTCGAGAGTATTGACAGTCAGGGAGATCTAGGTGTACAGGTCCACAGGTCACTGAAAGGGGCAATACGGTAGCATGGTGGTTAGCATAAATGCTTCACAGCTCCAGGGTCTCAGGTTCGATTCCCGGCTGGGTCACTATCTGTGCGGAGTCTGCACGTTCCTCCCCGTGTGTGCGTGGGTTTCCTCCGGGTGCTCCGGTTTCCTCCCACAGTCCAAAGATGTGCGGGTTAGGTGGATTGGCTATGCTAAATTGCCCGTAGTGTCCTAAAAAGTAAGGTTAAGGGGGGGTTGTTGGGTTACGGATATAGGGTGGATACGTGGGTTTGAGTAGGGTGATCATTGCTCGGCACAACATCGAGGGCCGAAGGGCCTGTTTTGTGCTGTACTGTTCTATGTTCTAACACAGGTGGAGAAGGTAGTCAAGAAGGCATACAGCCTGCTTGCCTTCATTGGCCGGGGCATTGAGTATAAGAATTGGCAAGTCATGTTGCAGCTGTATCGAACCTTAGTTAGGCCACACTTGGGAGTACAGTGTTCAATTCTGGTCGCCACACTACCAGAAGGATGTGGAGGATTTAGAGAGGGTGGCAGAAGAGATTTACCAGGATGTTGCCTGGTATGGAGGGCATTAGCTATGAGGAGAGGTTGAATAAACTCGGTTTGTTCTCACTGGAACGACGGAGGTTGATGGGCGACCTGATAGAGGTCTACAAAATTAGGAGGGGTATAGACAGAGTGGATCGTCAGAGGCTTTTCCCCAGGGTAGAGGGGTCAATTACTAGGGGGCATAGGTTTAAGGTGCGAGGGGCAAGGTTTAGAGATGTACGAGGCGAGTTTTTTACCCAGAGGGTAGTGGGTGCCTGGAACTCGCTGCCGGAGGAGGTGGTGGAAGCCGGGACGATAGTGACGTTTAAGGGGCATCTTGACAAATACATGAATAGGATGGGAATAGAGGGATACGGACCCCGGAAGTGTAGATTTTAGTTTAGACGGGCAGCATGGTCGGCACGGGCTTGGAGGGCCGAAGGGCCTGTTCCTGTGCTGTACTTTCCTCTGTTCTCTTTGCAATCCAGGACCCGAACAATCTCCTCTTGCCTCCCTGCCCATCCCACCGCTCAGCGCCACACTGCGGACGGCGTGCCCCACCCCCACTCGTATTGATCCCCCCGCAGAAAACCGCCTCGTCAACTTTCCAGTCCTGAATTCAGATTCATGAACAGCAACCCCCCCCCCCCCCTCCTCAACGCCCCGTCCAACCCCCCCCCCCCCCCCCCCCCCCAACGCCCGGAGTCCCTGCCCCTTCGCAGGCCCCAAAAATGGCCGCCGTGGCGCTGACGGAGGAGGCCCGGTTGCTCGGCATCCTGGGACACGGCCAGGACTCGTGGGTGCGATTGACGGACCCCCCCCCCCATCCCCAACAACAAATGACGCCTCTGGCAGCCATCCTCTGCGTGTGGCCCTCTGCACCGTCTTGAGGAAGGGGAAGGCACGGAACTGACCCTATTCAAGGCCCCGGGCCCTCATCTCCCCTCAGCCTCTTCCCCCCCCCCCCCCCCCCCCCCTCGCTCCCAGCCCCCAACAAAGACCAGAGCCCCTGCAGGAGCTTCGCCTCCATCTGTCCCCACCCGAGAACCCGTCTTCCCCCAAACCATCCCCGTTACAGAGAACTGTACGGTACAGGAACAGGCCCTTCGGCCCTCCATGCCCGTGCTGTTCCTCGTTTTACTGGAGTGTGATTAACACGCCTCCGTTTAAAGGCCGTGAGCTTAACACTGCTATGGCTCTGTATGTGTAATTATGCTCAGGAGTCGCCAGGTGCCGTATTTAGACACCGTCACAAGTATATCAAGGTCCGGTTCAAAGTAATAAATCCGTACACCGATTAGTAAGTCCAAACGATTGGTGTTTATTATAACAAATATAATAAATACACATGCATACGCTAAAGAGACTAACTTACTTCTAATACTAAACAACTAAATACTTATCTAGACAGGAACAGTCAAGGTCAGGGAGCAAGGCCTTCGTTCCGTTCTTGGTCTGTAACTTTCTGATTGGCAAAGTTGTCAGGATCTAGCAAGGTCTGGATCACGTAGCGATCGTTGTGTTGGCACTTACAGTTCGATGGCTGATGGCTCAACGGCCGGTGATGAAACTGGAGTCAGGATGCGATGTAACAGGTCTGGGCCGGAGCTAAAACAGACCGAACCATGTGCTTGACCTTCTCTTTATAGGTCCTAGAAGTCCGTGCCCCCTTGGGGCGGTTCTTTCACCTGCCAGGTATCGATTGGGTCTCTCCCAATCGATATCTTCCAAACCCCCCAATCTGAGGGTCGTTTCTCGATGGGTGGGGCGTTCCCTACGGCTCTTTGTGGTGGTTACTTTGGCGCCGTTCTGTCTGGGCGTCTACGGAAAAGCATCCATCGATACTTAAATGTTTCTATTGTCCGGGGTCTGGATCTGGATCACCTCATTACTATGCAGATCTGTTTCCCATTTGCACCTTTGGCTGAAACTCTGCACCTGGCCAGAAACTGGTTTCTGTACGTGCAGAATGCAAAACAGTCTTAAGAACATAAGCACTAGGAGCAGGAGTAGGCCATCTGGCCCCTCGAGCCTGCTCCGCCATTCAATGAGATCATGGCTGATCTTTTGTGGACTCAGCTCCACTTTCCGGCCCGAACACCATAACCCTTAATCCCTTTATTCTTCAAAAAACTATCTATCTTTACCTTAAAAACATTTAATGAAGGAGCCTCAACTGCTTCACTGGGCAAGGAATTCCATAGATTCACAACCCTTTGGGTGAAGAAGTTCCTCCTAAACTCAGTCCTAAATCTCCTTCCCCTTATTTTGAGGCTATGCCCCCTAGTTCTGCTGTCACCCGCCAGTGGAAACAACCTGCCCGCATCTATCCTATCTATTCCCTTCATAATTTTAAATGTTTCTATAAGATCCCCCCTCATCCTTCTAAATTCCAACCAGTACAGTCCCAGTCTACTCAATCTCTCCTCGTAATCCAACCCCTTCAGCTCTGGGATTAACTTCTGCAAGCTGCTTGTCCTCGCCATGACTGTTTTTCCCAGCAGCCTTAGCAGTTCTCCATTTTGTAGCCCAGTGTCCATCTTAGATGGCCCCAGTGCCGACCACGGTACCTGCCTATCACAGGCAAAAAATATTCACACCACGGCCTGAGTAGAAGTAAAGAAGCGGTTTATTATATCAGAATTCTGGGAGATAAGGTCTGAGACTCCGCAGCCCCTGACAGCACCTTTTCTCACTTGAGCTAAGGCTCACATGGGTTAATATACAGATTCAAGCGGCGGAATGAGTTGTTTTCTCATTTGCGTACAACCAATCAACTATATCACACTTATTACAGGCAGTCAATCGATTTTCTTAGCATCCCGGTCATCACATTTCTAGTTAGAATGAGTGTTGCCTTACCCACCCCTAACTTCAGGCAGAAGTCATTCAAGACTGACACAAGGATGTTCCCCGTCTGTAACTGGGGTCCTTGAGCTTATCAAGGGCAGCACGGTAGCATGGCGGTTAGCGTCAATGCTTCACAGCTCCAGGGTCCCAGGTTCGATTCCCGGCTGGGTCACTGTCTGTGCGGAGTCTGCACGTCCTCCCCCTGTGTGTGTGCGTGGGTTTCCTCCGGGTGCTCCGGTTTCCTCCCACAGTCCAAAGATGTGCGGGTTAGGTGGATTGGCCATGCTAAATTGTCCCTTAGTGTCCAAAGATGTACAGGTTAGGTGGATTGGCCGTGTTAAATTGTCCCTCATGTCCAAAGATGTGCGGGTTAGGTGGATTGGCCGTGCTAAATTGTCCCTCAGTGTCCAAAGATAGAACATAGAACAGTACAGCACAGAACAGGCCCTTCGGCCCTCAATGTTGTGCCGAGCCATGATCACCCTATTCAAACCCACGTATCCACCCTATACCTGTAATGCAACAACCCCCCCCCCCCCCCCCCCCCCCCCCCCCCCCCCCCCCCCCCCAATATTAGGACACTACGGGCAATTTAGCATGGTCAATCCACCTAACCCGCACATCTTTGGACTGTGGGAGGAAACCGGAGCATCCGGAGGAAACCCACGCACACACACACGGGGAGGACGTGCAGACTCCGCACAGACAGTGACCCAGCCGGGAATCGAACCTGGGACCCTGGAGCTGTGAAGCATTTATGCTAACCACCATGCTACCCTGCACATAAGATGTGCAGGTTAGGTGGATTGGCCGTGTTAAATTGCCCGTAGTGTCCTAATAGTAAGGTTGGGGTGGGGGGGGGGGGGGGGGGGGAGTTGTTGGGTTACAATTAGGGTGGATACGTGGGTTTGAGTAGGGTGATCATTGCTCGGCGCAACATCGAGGGCCGAAGGGCCTGTTCTGTGCTGTACTGTTCTATACATTGCATTTCTTGTTCTGTGCAGCTGTTATCAGCGGCTGTCGAAATACTCCCCAGGTTCTCATGAGGCAGTTTACACCCTTTGTAACGTATCGTTCAGGAAAGTGGCTAGTCGGCCATTTTGTGTCTTCAGCATTGCCAAAATAGTTGGCAGCCATTTTGTGTCCTTTCTGATATTAACAAGCATTGTGTGTACACTATCTATTTCTACAAATTGCTTCTTCTAAACAGGCATCTAAGCCAATGATTACCTTGTGTCTCATCAGAACTACTCGAAATTAAGAGTGGACGTTCAGAGACTATTTCCTCGGGTGGATGTAGCTGTTACAAGGGGGCGTAACTATAAGGTTCAGGGTGGGAGATATAGGAGGGATGTCCGAGGTAGGTTCTTTACTCAGAGAGTGGTTAGGGGTGTGGAATGGACTGCCTGCTGTGATAGTGGAGTCAGGCACTTTAGGAACTTTCAAGCGGTTATTGGATAGGCACATGGAGCACACCAGGATGACGGGGAGTGGGATAGCTCGATCTTGGTTTCGGCCAATGCTCGGCACAACATCGAGGGGCCGAAGGGCCTGTTCTGTGTTGTACTGTTCGATGTTCTATGTAGTTACAGCGCCACCTATAATTTACATCATCGTCCAGTGTCAGAAAATGCACTCCAACACATAGAACATAGAACATAGAACGATACAGCGCAGTACAGGCCCTTCGGCCCTCGATGTTGCACCGACATGGAATAAATCTAAAGGCCATCTAACCTACACTATGCCCTTATCATCCATATGCTTATCCAATAAACTTTTAAATGCCCTCAATGTTGGCGAGTTCACTACAGTTGCAGGTAGGGCATTCCACGGCCTCACCACTCTTTGCGTAAAAAACCCACCTCTGACCTCTGTCTTATATCTATTACCCCTCAATTTAAGGCTATGTCCCCTCGTGCTAGCCACCTCCATCCGCGGGAGAAGGCTCTCGCTGTCCACCCTATCTAACCCTCTGATCATTTTGTACGCCTCTAATAAGTCACCTCTTAACCTTCTTCTCTCTAACGAAAACAACCTCAAGTCCATCAGCCTTTCCTCATAAGATTTTCCCTCCATACCAGGCAACATCCTGGTAAATCTCCTCTGCACCCGTTCCAAAGCTTCCACGTCCTTCCTGTAATGAGGCGACCAGAACTGTACGCAATACTCCAAATGCGGCCGTACCAGAGTTTTGTACAGATGCAACATGACCTCATGGCTCCGGAACTCAATCCCTCTACCAATAAAGGCCAACACACCATAGGCCTTCTTCACAACCCTATCAACCTGGGTGGCAACTTTCAGGGATCTATGTACATGGACACCGAGATCCCTCTGCTCATCCACACTACCAAGAATCTTACCATTAGCCAAATATTCCGCATTCCTGTTATTCTTTCCAAAGTGAATCACCTCACACTTCTCTACATTAAACTCCATTTGCCACCTCTCAGCCCAGCTCTGCAGCTTATCTATGTGCCTCTGTAACCTGTACCTAAACTAAAACCGTCTGCACTTAACGTAGTCCGTATCCTTGCAATCCCACCCTATTCATATATTTGTCTAGATGCCCCTTAAATGCCTCTATCGTACCGGCTCCCAGCACCTCCCCAGGCAGCGAGTTCCATCTATTCACCCCACTCTGTAACAATCTGCCTCGCACCTCAGTTCTAAACTTTTCCCCACACACTTAAATGTCCCCCAGTAATTGACTCTCCGACTTTGGGGAAAAATCCTCTGACTATCCACTCTGTCGATGCCCCTCATAATTTTGTCGGCCTCGGTCAGGTCGCCTCTCGACCTCCGTCGTTCCAGTGAGAACACACCGAGTTTATCTAACCTCTCCTCGTAGCTAATGCCCTCCGTACCAGGCAACATCCCAGCCCCATGCCCATCCAAGATGGTGGCCAGGCCCATCCAAGATGGTGGCCGCCGAGCCCATCCAAGATGGCCGCCAAGCCCATCCAAGATGGCCGCCAAGCCCATCCAAGATGGCCGCCAAGCCCATCCAAGATGGCCGCCAGCCCATCCAAGATGGCCGCCAAGCCCATCCAAGATGGCCGCCAAGCCCATCCAAGATGGCCGCCAAGCCCATCAAAGATGGCCGCCAAGCCCATCCAAGATGGCCGCCAAGCCCATCCAAGATGGCCGCCAAGCCCATCCAAGATGGCCGCCAAGCCCATCCAAGATGGCCGCCAAGCCCATCCAAGATGGCCGCCAAGCCCATCCAAGATGGCCGCCAAGCCCACCCAAGATGGCTGCCAAGCCCATCCAAAATGGCCGCCAAGCCCATCCAACATGGCCGCCAGGCCCATCCAAGATGGCGGCCAAGCCTATCCAAGATGGCCACCAAGCCCATCCAAGATGGCCGCCAAGCCCATCCAAGATGGCCGCCAAGCCCATCCAAGATGGCCGCCAAGCCCATCCAAGATGGCCGCCAGACCCAGCCTGTTCCTCCCAACCCACGGCCAAACAAAGCGTCGTTAGTTTGGAACCGAGCCCATGCCTCTTCACAAAATCCTCTCGGCATCCGAGCCCCCCCCGAAAATCCCCCCCTACCCGGGATTGACTGGTTGAACCGTCACTGACTGCCTCCGACGTGGGTAGACCTTTCCATGGATAAGGCGACCTGAACCGTTCACTGTATTCCGGGGGGAGGGGGGGGGGGGGCCTGGATTATGGAGCTCAAATCCTAGAGTATAGACATCTCCCTCCGACAGTGCAGCGCTCCCTCAGTACTGGCACCGGAGGGAGTGTGGGCCTGGATTATGGAGCTCAAATCCTAGAGTATAGACATCTCCCTCCGACAGTGCAGCGCTCACTCAGTACTGGCACCGGGGGGAGTGTGGGCCTGGATTATGGAGCTCAAATCCTAGAGTATAGACGTCTCCCTCCGACAGTGCAGCGCTCCCTCAGTACTGGCACCGGGGGGAGTGTGGGTCTGGATTATGGAGCTCAAATCCTAGAGTATAGACATCTCCCTCCGACAGTGCGGCGCCCCCTCAGTACTGGCACCGGGGGGGGGAGTGTGGGCCTGGATTATGGAGCTCAAATCCTAGAGTATATACATCTCCCTCCGACAGTGCAGCGCTCCCTCAGTACTGGCACCGGAGGGAGTGTCGGCCTGGATTATAGCGCTCAAATCCTAGTGTATAGACATCTCCCTCCGACAGTGCAGCGCTCCCTCAGTACTGGCACCGGAGGGAGTGTGGGCCTGGATCATGGAGCTCAAATCCTAGTGTATAGACATCTCCCTCCGACAGTGCAGCGCTCCCCCAGTACTGGCACCGGGGGGGGGGGGGGGGGGGGGGGGGGTGTGGGCCTGGATTATGGAGCTCCCTCCGACAGTGCAGCGCTCCCTCAGTACTGGCACCGGGGGGGAGTGTGGGTCTGGATTATGGAGCTCAAATCCTAGTGTATAGACATCTCCCTCCGACAGTGCAGCGCTCCCTCAGTACTGGCACCGGAGGGAGTGTGGGCCTGGATCATGGAGCTCAAATCCTAGAGTATAGACATCTCCCTCCGACAGTGCGGCGCTCCCTCAGTACTGGCACCGGGGGGAGTGTGGGCCTGGATTATGGAGCTCAAATCCTAGAGTATTGACATCTCCCTCCGACAGTGCAGCGCTCCCTCAGTACTGGCACCGGGGGGGGAGTGTGGGCCTGGATTATAGCGCTCAAATCCTAGAGTGTAGACATCTCCCTCCGACAGTGCAGCGCTCCCTCAGTACTGGCACCGGGGGGAGTGTGGGCCTGGATTATGGAGCTCAAATCCTAGAGTATAGACGTCTCCCTCCGACAGCCCCCGTTTGACCTTTGCCCCTTTCACACCTATCATTAGGAGGGCCGAACGGTTGACCCCGAGCGCAATTTCTACTATCCTTTGGAGATGAACTTTGACCTGGAACGTGACCTTGGGGACGACGATGAACTTGACGTCGAGGAAGGTAACAGAGATGGGGAGCGAGGGGGCGAGGGAGGGAGGGATTTGAAAAGGAGGATGGGAATTGTAGGGGCTGGAGGAGGTTACAGAGATAGGGAGGGAGGGAGGGAGGGATTTGAACAGGAGGATGAGAATTGTTGGGGCTGGAGGGGGTTACAGAGATAGGGAGGGAGGGAGGGATTTGAACAGGAGGATGAGAATTGTTGGGGCTGGAGGGGGTTACAGAGATAGGGAGGGAGGGAGGGATTTGAACAGGAGGATGAGAATTGTAGGGGCTGGAGGAGGTTACAGAGATAGGGAGGGAGGGAGGGAATTGAACAGGAGGATGGGAATTGTAGGAGCTGGAGGATGTTATAGAGATAGGGAGGGAGGGATTTGAACAGGAGGATGAGAATTGTAGGAGCTGGAGGATGTTATAGAGATAGGGAGGGAGGAAGGGATTTGAACAGGAGGATGGGAATTGTGGGGCCTGGAGGAGGTTACAGAGATAGGGAGGGAGGGATTTGAACAGGAGGATGAGAATTGTAGGGGATGGAGGAGGTTACAGAGATAGGGAGGGAGGGATTCGAACAGGAGGATGAGAATTGTAGGGATGGAGGAGGTTACAGAGATAGGGAGGGAGGGATTTGAACAGGAGGATGAGAATTGTAGAGGCTGGAGGAGGTTACAGAGATACGGAGGGAGGGATTTGAACAGGAGGATGGGAATTGTAGGGGCTGGAGGAGGTTACAGAGATATGGAGGGAGGGGAGGGAGGGAAGGGTTTGAACAGGAGGATGGGAATTGTAGGAGCTAGAGGAGGTTACAGAGTTAGGGAGGGGCGAGGGATTTGAACAGGAGGATGAGAATTGTTGGGGCTGGAGGAGGTTACAGAGATAGGGAGGGAGGGATTTGAACAGGAGGATGAGAATTGTAGGGGCTGGAGGAAGTTACAGAGATAGGGAGGGAGAGAGCGAGGGATTTGAACAGTAGGATGGGAATTGTTGGGGCTGGAGGAGGTTACAGAGATAGGGAGGGAGGGAATTGAACAGGAGGATGAGAATTGTAGGGACTGGAGGAGGTTACAGAGATAGGGAGGGAGGGAGGGATTTGAACAGGAGGATGAGAATTGTTGGGGCTGGAGGGGGTTACAGAGATAGGGAGGGAGGGAGGGATTTGAACAGGAGGATGAGAATTGTTGGGGCTGGAGGAGGTTACAGAGATAGGGAGGGAGGGAGGGATTTGAACAGGAGGATGAGAATTGTTGGGGCTGGAGGGGGTTACAGAGATAGGGAGGGAGGGAGGGATTTGAACAGGAGGATGAGAATTGTAGGGGCTGGAGGAGGTTACAGAGATAGGGAGGGAGGGAGGGAATTGAACAGGAGGATGGGAATTGTAGAGCTGGAGGAGGTTACAGAGATAGGGAGGGAGGGATTTGAACAGGAGGATGAGAATTGTAGGAGCTGGAGGATGTTATAGAGATAGGGAGGGAGGAAGGGATTTGAACAGGAGGATGGGAATTGTGGGGCCTGGAGGAGGTTACAGAGATAGGGAGGGAGGGATTTGAACAGGAGGATGAGAATTGTAGGGGATGGAGGCGGTTACAGAGATAGGGAGGGAGGGATTCGAACAGGAGGATGAGAATTGTAGGGGATGGAGGAGGTTACAGAGATAGGGAGGGAGGGATTTGAACAGGAGGATGAGAATTGTAGAGGCTGGAGGAGGTTACAGAGATACGGAGGGAGGGATTTGAACAGGAGGATGGGAATTGTAGGGGCTGGAGGAGGTTACAGAGATATGGAGGGAGGGGAGGGAGGGAAGGGTTTGAACAGGAGGATGGGAATTGTAGGAGCTAGAGGAGGTTACAGAGTTAGGGAGGGGCGAGGGATTTGAACAGGAGGATGAGAATTGTTGGGGCTGGAGGAGGTTACAGAGATAGGGAGGGAGGGATTTGAACAGGAGGATGAGAATTGTAGGGGCTGGAGGAAGTTACAGAGATAGGGAGGGAGAGAGGGAGGGATTTGAACAGTAGGATGGGAATTGTTGGGGCTGGAGGAGGTTACAGAGATAGGGAGGGAGGGAATTGAACAGGAGGATGAGAATTGTAGGGACTGGAGGAGGTTACAGAGATAGGGAGGGAGGGAGGGATTTGAACAGGAGGATGAGAATTGTAGGGGCTGGAGGAGGTTACAGAGATAGGGAGGGAGGGAGGGATTTGAACCGGATGAGAATTGTAGGGGCTGGATAGAGGTTACAGAGATAGGGAGGGAGGGAA
>NW_024055734.1:1152856-1185356 GCF_902713615.1 Scyliorhinus canicula
AGACACGGGGAGAGAGACACGGGGAGAGACAGACACGGGGAGAGAGAGACAGTGGGAAAGAGAGAGACATGGGGAGAGAGAGAGACGCGGGGAGAGAGAGACACGGAGAGAGAGAGACACAGGGAGAGAGAGACACTGGGAGAGAAAGAGACACTGGGAGAGAGAGACACAGAGAGAGAGAGACACTGGGAGAGAGAGACATGGGGAGAGAGAGAGACATGGGGAGAGAGAGACACGGGGAGAGAGAGACACGGGAGAGAGAGACACGGGAGAGAGAGAGACACTGGGAGAGAGAGACACAGAGAGAGATACTGGGAGAGAGAGACACGGGGAGGGAGAGACGGGGTAGAGAGTGACACGAGGAGAGAGAGAAAACACAGGGAGAGAGACACGGGGAGAGAGAGAGACACGGGAGAGAGAGAGACACGGGGAGAGAGACACGGGGAGGACAGACACGGGGAGAGAGAGACAGTGGGAAAGAGAGAGACATGGGGAGAGAGAGAGACGCGGGGAGAGAGAGACACGGAGAGAGAGAGACACAGGGAGAGAGAGACACTGGGAGAGAAAGAGACACTGGGAGAGAGAGACACAGAGAGAGAGAGACACTGGGGGAGAGAGACACAGGGAGAGACAGACACGGGGAGAGAGAGACAGGGGAGAGAGAGAGACATGGGGAGAGACAGAGACGCGGGGAGAGAGAGACACGGGGAGAGAGAGACACGGGGAGAGAAAGAGACACTGGGAGAGAGAGACACGGAGAGAGAGAGACACTGGGAGAGAGAGACATGGGGAGAGAGAGAGACACGGGGAGAGAGAGAGACATGGGGAGAGAGAGAGACACGGGGAGATAGAGACACGGGGAGAGAGAGACACGGGGAGAGAAAGACACGGGGAGAGAAAGACACGGGGAGAGAGAGACACGGGGAGAGAGACACAGGAGAGAGAGACACGGTGAGAGACACGGGGAGAGAGAGACACGGGGAGAGAGAGACACGGGGAGAGAGAGAGACACGGGGAGATAGAGACACGGGGAGAGAGAGACACGGGGAGAGAGAGACACGGGGAGGGAGAGACACGGAGAGGGAGAGACACAGGGAGAGAGAGACACAGGGAGAGTGACACGAGGAGAGAGATAGACGGGGAGAGAGAGAGACACGGAGAGAGAGAGAGACACGGGGAGAGAGAGAAAACACAGGGAGAGAGAGACACGGGGAGAGAGAGAGACACGGGGAGAGAGACACGGGGAGAGACAGACACGGGGAGAGAGAGACAGTGGGAAAGAGAGAGACATGGGGAGAGAGAGAGACGCGGGGAGAGAGAGACACGGAGAGAGAGAGACACAGGGAGAGAGAGACACTGGGAGAGAAAGAGACACTGGGAGAGAGAGACACAGAGAGAGAGAGACACTGGGAGAGAGAGACATGGGGAGAGAGTGAGACATGGGGAGAGAGAGACACGGGGAGAGAGAGACACGGGGAGAGAGAGACACGGGGAGAGAGAGAGACACTGGGAGAGAGAGACACAGAGAGAGATACTGGGAGAGAGAGACACGGGGAGGGAGAGACGGGGTAGAGAGTGACACGAGGAGAGAGAGACACGGGGAGAGAGAGACACGGGGAGAGAGAGACATGGGGAGAGAGAGACACGGGGAGAGAGAGACACGGTGAGAGAGAAACACGGGGAGAGAGAGACACGAGGAGAGAGAGACACCGAGAGAGAGACACGGGGAGAGAGAGACGGGGAGAGAGTGACACGGGGAGAGAGAGACACGTGGAGAGAGAGACACGGGGAGAGCGAGAGACGGGGAGAGAGAGATACGGGGAGATTGAGACACGGGGAGAGAGAGACACGGGGAGAGAGAGACACCGAGAGAGACACGGGGGAGAGAGAGACGGGGAGAGAGTGACACGGGGAGAGAGAGACACGGGGAGAGAGAGAGACACGGGGAGAGAGAGACACGGGGAGAGCGAGAGATGGGGAGAGAGAGAGACACGGAGAGAGAGACACGGAGAGATGGAGACACGGGGAGAGAGAGACACGGGGAGATAGAGACACGGGGTGAGAGAGACACGGGCAGAGAGACACGGGGAGAGAGAGGTACACGGGGAGAGAGTGACACAGGGAGAGAGAGAGACACGGGGAGAGAGACACGGGGAGAGAGAGACACGGGGAGAGAGAGAGACATGGAGAGAGAGAGAGACGCGGGGAGAGAGAGACATGGAGAGAGAGACATGAGGAGAGAGAGACACGGGGAGAGAGAGAGACACAGGGAGAGAGACACGGGGAGAGAGAGACACGGGGAGAGAGAGAGACATGGAGAGAGAGAGAGACATGGGGAGAGAGAGAGACACAGGGAGAGAGACACGGGGAGAGAGAGACACGGGGAGAGAGAGAGACATGGAGAGAGAGAGAGACGCGGGGAGAGAGAGACATGGAGAGAGAGACATGAGGAGAGAGAGACACGGGGAGAGAGAGACACGGGGAGAGAGAGACACGGGGAGAGAGAGACACGGGGAGAGAGAGACACGGGGAGAGAGAGACACGGGGAGAGAGAGACACGGGAGAGAGAGAGACACGGGGAGAGAGACACGGAGAGAGAGACACGGGGAGAGAGACACGGGGAGAGAGACACACGGAGAGAGAGACACGGAGAGAGAGTCACGTGGAGAGAGAGGCACAGGGAGAGAGAGACGGGGAGAGAGAGACACGGGGAGAGAGAGACACGGAGAGAGAGACACGGGGAGAGAGACACGGGGAGAGAGAGAGACACGGGGAGAGAGAGACGCGGGGAGAGAGACACGGGGAGAGAGAGACACGGGGAGAGAGAGACACGGGGAGAGAGAGAGACACGAGGAGAGAGAGACACGGGGTGAGAGACACACGGAGAGAGAGAGACACGGGGAGAGAGAGACACGGGGAGAGAGAGACACGGGGAGAGAGACACAGGGAGAGAGAGACACGGGGAGAGAGAGAGACATGGGGAGAGGGAGAGAGAGACACCAGGAGATAGAGACACGGAGAGATAGAGACACGGGGAGAGAGACACGGGGAGAGAGAGACACGGGGGGAGAGAGACACGGGGAGAGAGAGAGACACGAGGAGATAGAGACATGGGGATAGAGACACGGAGAGATAGAGACATGGGGAGAGAGAGAGAACGATACGGGGATAGAGAGACACGGGGAGAGGGAGAGAGAGACAGGGGAGAGAGAGACACAGGTAGAGAAATAGACATGGGGAGAGGGAGAGAGACACAGGGAGAGAAAGAGACGTGATGGGAGAGAAAGAGACGTGAGGAGAGAGAGACAGGGGGAGAGAGAGACACGGGGGTGACAGAGGGAGAGTGACTAGGAGAGAGCGATACGAGGAGAGAGAGACAAGGGGAGAGAGAAAAGTACATGGGGAGAGAGAGAGACGAGGAGAGAGAGAGAGACATGGGGAGAGAGAGAGACATGGGGAGAGAGACATGGGAGAGAGAGAGAGACAGACATGGGGAGAGAGAGAGAGAGAGACATAGAACATAGAACATAGAACAGTACATAGAACAGTACAGCACAGAACAGGCCCTTCGGCCCTCAATGTTGTGCCGAGCCATGATCAACCTACTCAAACCCACGTATCCACCCTATACCCATAACCCAACAACCCCCCCATTAACCTTACTTTTATTAGGACAATTTAGCATGGCCAATCCACCTAACCCGCACATCTTTGGACTGTGGGAGGAAACCGGGGCACCCGGAGCACCCGGAGGAAACCCACGCACACAGGGGGAGGACGTGCAGACTCCACACAGACAGTGACCCAGCCGGGAATCAAACCTGGGACCCTGGAGCTGTGAAGCATTTATGCTAACCACCATGCTACCCTGCTGCCCTTGCTGCCACATGGTGAGAGAGAGACACGGGGAGAGAGAGACATGGGGAGAGGGAGAGAGAGACATGGTGAGAGAGAGACACGGGGAGAGAGAGAGAGAGACACGGGGAGAGAGAGACATGGGGAGAGAGACAGGGGAGAGAGAGATACGAGGAGAGAGAGAGACATGGGGAGAGAGAGACGAGGAGAGAGACATGGGGAGAGAGACACGGGGAGAGAGAGACACGGAGAGAGAGACACGGGGAGAGAGAGACATGGGGAGAGAGATACGGGGAGAGAGAGACATGCGGAGAGAGACACGGGGAGAGAGACACGGGGATAGCGAGAGACACGGGGAGAGAGAGACACGGGGAGAGAGACATGGGGAGAGAGAGAGAAAGACACGGGGGAGAGGGGGAGTGAGTGAGGGACATATGGAGAGAGAGAGAGACACGGGGATAGAGAGAGACACGGGGAGAGAGAGAGAGACACTTGGAGGGAGACGAGGAATGAGGGACACAAGGAGAGAGAAAGACACGGGGAGAGAGACGAGAAGAGAGAGAGACGGGGAGAGATAGACATGGGAAGAGAGAGAAACACTGGAAGAGAGAGACACTAGGAGAGAGAGACACTAGGAGAGAGGGACACTGGGAGAGAGAAAAACACGGAGAGAGGGTGGGACAGAGAGAGAGAGAGTGAGACACAAGAAGAGAGTGACATGGGGAGAGAGAGAGAGACACGGAGAGAGAGAGAGACACGAGGAGAGAGCAAGACACGGGGAGATATTGATGACAGGGGGTAGTCAATTCTGGGGGCCTTTGTTGTTTGTAGTGTATATAAATTATTCGGAAGAAAGTGTAACTGGACTGATTAGCAAGTTCGCAGACAACACCAAAATTGGTGGAGTTGTGGATAGTGATGAGGACTGTCAGAGGATACAGCCAGATGTAAACTGGTTGGAGGCTTGGGCGGAGAGATGGCAGATGGAGTTTAATCCGGACAAATGTGAGGTGATGCATTTTGGAAGGTCTAATGCAGGTAGGGAATACACAGTGAATGGTAGAAACCTTAAGAGTATTGACAGTCAGAGAGATCTAGGTGTACAGGTCCACAGGTCACTGAAAGGGGCGACACAGGTGGAGAAGGTAGTCAAGCAGGCAGACGGCATGCTTGCCTTCATCGGCCGGGGCATTGAGTATAAGAATTGGCAAGTCAAGTTGCAGCTGTATAGAACCTTAGTTAGGCCACACTTGGAGTATAGTGTTCAATTCTGGGCCGCCACACTACCAGAAGGATGTGGAGGCTTTAGAGAGGGTGCTGAAGTGATTTACCAGGATGTTGCCTGGTATGGAGGGCATTAGCTATGAGGAGAGGTTGAATAAACTCGGTTTGTTCTCACTGGAACGACGGAGGTTGAGGGGCGACCTGATAGAGGTCTACAAAATAATGAGGGGCCTGTACAGAGTGGATAGTCAGAGGCTTTTCCCCAGGGTAGAGGAGTCAATTACTAAGGGGCATAGGTTTAAGGCGCGAGGGACAAGGTTTAGAGGAGATGTACGAGGCAAGTTGTTTACACAGAGGGTAGTGGGTGCCTGGAACTCGCTGCCGGAGGAGGTGGTGGAAGCCGGGACGATAGTGACGTTTAAGGGGCATCTTGACAAATACATGAATAGGATGGGGAATAGAGGGATACGGACCCCAGGAAGTGCAGAAGATTTAGTTTAGACGGGCAGCATGGTCAGCACAGGCTTGGAGGGCCGAAGGGCCTGTTCCTGTGCTGTACCTTCCTTTGTTCTTTGTAAAGGCTTTTAATGATCCCAAGGAGCTGGGGTTGCTCCCCCCCCCCCCCCACCCCCGCCCCCCCCAACGCTATTGCAGACTTCCATTTCCCTTATTTTCAGACGGGGCAACGTACCGGAGATCTGTGGCTCGTATCGGCCGATCTCCCTGCTGTATGTGGATGCGGAATGGCTGACAAAGACCCCTGGGCAGCACAGTGGGTTAGCGCTGCTGCCTCACGGCACCGAGGTCCCGGGTTCGACCCCGGCCCTGGGTCACTGTCCGTGTGGAGTTTGCACATTCTCCCCGTGTCTGCGTGGGTCTCGCCCCCCCCCAACGACCCAAAAGATGTACGGTAGCATTGTGGATAGCACAATCGCTTCACAGCTCCAGGGTCCCAGGTTCGATTCCCGGCTTGGGTCACTGTCTGTGCGGAGTCTGCACGTCCTCCCCGTGTCTGCGTGGGTTTCCTCCGGGTGCTCCGGTTTCCTCCCACAGTCCAAAGATGGACAGGTTATGGGGATTGGCCGTGTTAAATTGTCCCTCAGTGTCCAAAGATGTGCAGGTTAGGGGGGATTGGCCGTGTTAAATTGTCCCTTAGTGTCCAAAGATGTGCAGGTTAGGTGGATTGGCCATGTTAAATTGTCCCTTAGTGTCCAAAGATGTACAGGTTAGGGGATTGGCCGTGTTAAATTGCCCCTTAGTGTCCAAAGATGTACAGGTTAGGGGGATTAGCCGTGTTAAATTGTCCCTCAGTGCCCAAAGATGTGCAGGTTAGGGTGGATTGGCCGTGTTAAATTGTCCCTTAGTGTCCAAAGATGTACAGGTTAGGTGGATTGGCCGTGTTAAATTGTCCCTCAGTGTCCAAAGATGTGCAGGTTAGGTGGATTGGCCGTGCTAAATTGTCCCTTAGTGTCCAAAGATGTGCAGGTTAGGGTGGATTGGCCGTGTTAAATTGTCCCTCAGTATCCAAAGATGTACGGGTTAGGTGGATTGAACGTGTTAAAATTGACCCTTAGTGTCCAAAATTGCCCTTAGTGTTGGGTGGGGTTACTGGGTTATGGGGATAGGGTGGAGGTGTTGACCTTGGGTAGGGTGCTCTTTCCAGGAGCCGGTGCAGACTCGATGGGCCGAATGGCCTCCTTCTGCACTGTAAATTCTATCTATGTGCAGGGTAGGTGGATTGGCCAGGCTAAATTGCCCCTTAATTGGGAAACAAAAATGAATTGGGTGCTCTAAATTTATTTTTTTTAAAGAAATAAATAAAGATCTCGGCCAGACGTACAGAGGATTGTGCCCCAGAGGTAATAGGGACGGACCAGGCGGGATTTGTGAAGGGGACGACACCTGGCGTCCAACATTAGACGGCTCTCAAAGGGGGCACGAGGGTGGAGGTGGTGGTAGCCGTGGACGGGCGAAAAGGCCTTTGCCCGCGTGGTTGACGTATACCTGTGGGACATTCCTGGCAGGTTCTGGTCTGGGCAGGGATTTGTGGTCTCGGGCTCTGGTGGCGAATGTCAGATCCAAACGGGTTCGATCAGAATATTTGAGTTTGTGTCGCGGGGGGGGGGGGCAAGACAGGGATGTCCGCTCTCCCCGCTACTGTTTACGCCGGCCACAGGGCCCCTGGCAAGGCCTGAGGCCTTCGAATGTTTGTCAGGGGCTAGCGAGAGGGGGGGGGGGGGGGGGGGGGGGTGCACAGGGTCTCGCTCTACGCGGACGATTAACTGCTTCATAGCCACAGACCCGTTGGGAAGGGGGGGGGGGGGGGTGAGACGCCTGGAATTATGGAGATATTGGAAGAATTCGGTCGGTTCGCAGGCTAGAAGTTGAAGATGGGTAAGAGCGAGGTGTTGGCGACCCAGGCACGGGGGAGGAGAATGAGGCTGCCGTTCAAAGTGGGGGGGGGGGGGGGGGGGGGGGGAAGAGTTTTAGGTACCTGGGGGTCAGCTTCACCAGTTGAATTTGGGAGGGCGATCGAGGGAATGAAAGGGGCCCTCCGCAGGTGGGACATTGGCGGCGAAGGTGCAGAGGGAGAAGATGACAGTACTCCCGAGGTGGCTCTTCGTGTTTCAGTGCCTTCCAATCTTCCTCCCTCAGGATTATTTTCAGGAAGGCGAACGCGGCGATCTCGGGTTTTATATAGAACATAGAACATAGAACAGTACAGCACAGAACAGGCCCTTCGGCCCTCGATGTTGTGCCGAGCCATGATCACCCTACTCAAACCCACGTATCCACCCTATACCCGTAACCCAACAACCCCCCTCCTTAACCTTACTTTTATTAGGACACTACGGGCAATTTATCATGGCCAATCCACCTAACCCGCACATCTTTGGACTGTGGGAGGAAACCGGAGCACCTGGAAGAAACCCACGCACACACGGGGAGGACGTGCAGACTCCACACAGACAGTGACCCAGCCGGGAATCGAACCTGGGACCCTGGAGCTGTGAAGCATTTTTATGCTAACCACCGTGCTACCGTGCTGTCCCTATGGGCCGGGGAAGCGCCGACGGGTGAAGATGGTCCTTCTTGAGCGGGGGCCACGGGGAGGGAGGCTTGGGCCTTCCGAACTTTATTAATTCCGACTGGGCGGCTACTACTTCGACGGTTAGGAAGTGGGTCGCGGGGGAGGGGTCGGTGTGGGAGCGCGCGGGTGTGGGGGCAATGGAGGCAGCAGCCGAGACTGGAGGGGGGCGTCGGTGTGGTCACTGATCTGTGACAATCACCGGGTTGCCCCGTGAGCGATTGTATGTCAGTGTAGATGCAATACAACTGAGCAAGCACTAGAGGGAGCACGGGAGAGCTATAAATACAGAGGAACAGGAAGTGAGGACACAATTCACAGAAGGGGGAACTTGGAGCAAGACAGGCAAGTAGCATTGAGGTAGCTGTAGGTTAAGCACAGAAGACAGAACAAACTCACAATAAAGCATCTACTCCAGAACAAGCAAGCACACCAGCTTTCAAGGCAGATGACACACTAAATCGATACCACAAACAGCAGAAAAAAGTCCATGTCAGTGGTTTGACCATGCAAACACCTCGGGATGACGTATTGGTTACTTAAAATAACAAGAACACCGACAACATTCACAACGGAGTTGCAATATCAATATCAGCACGTCAGCAACGAAAAAGAAAAAACTCAATGAACAAATTCATCAAGTTTGGACTCATAAATGTTTTCATGAAGATTGGACTCATCAATATAAATTGGCTTTGTAAAATAGGCAACAGCACCATCACTTGTATAGATACACATACCGTAAGTAATCTAACTCTTTTGTACAATTTTCTTTAACGATGTACAGAAAATATGTAAAGAAAAAAAGGGGGGATGTGGTGATTGGTGATTGTGGTGAATGGCTGGTTTAGCACACGGCTAAATTGCTGGCTTTGAAAGCAGACCAAGGCAGGCCAGCAGCACGGTTCAATTCCCGCACCAGCCTCCCCGAACAGGCGCCATAATGTGGCGACTAGGGGCTTTTCACAGTAACTTCATTGAAGCCTACTCGTGACAATAAGCGATTTTCATTTTCATTTTTCATTGTAGATCAGTGTAGATGCAATACAACTGAGCAAGCACTAGAGGGAGCACGGGAGAGCTATAAATACAGAGGAACAGGAAGTGAGGACACACTTCACAGAAGGGGGAACTGGCAGCAGGACAGACAAGCAGCATTGAGGTAGCTGTAAGTTAAGCACGGAAGACAGAACGAACTCACAATAAAGCATCTACTCCTGGGAGTATCTACGGCTGGGAGAGAGGGCGACTCCGAGCCCAGAGGTGACAAGAAAGTGGGGGCGTCGGAACACAGAACATAGAAAAATACAGCACAGGACAGGCCCTTCGGCCCACGATGCTGTGCCGAACTTTTGTCCGAGGTTAATCATACATTATCATAGAATTCACAGTGCAGAAGGAGGCCATTCGGCCCATCGAGTCCGCACCGGCCCTTGGAAAGAGCACCCTACCCAAGGTCAACACCTCCACCCTATCCCCATAACCCAGTAACCCCCACCCAACACTAAGGGCACTTTTGGACACTGAGGGACAATTTAACACGGTCAATCCCCCTAACCTGCACATCTTTGGACACTGAGGGACAATTTAACACGGCCAATCCACCCTAACCTGTACATCTTTGGGCACTAAGGGACAATTTAACACGGCCAATCCACCCTAACCTGTACATCTTTGGGCACTAAGGGACAATTTAACACGGCCAATCCACCTAACCTGTACATCTTTGGGCACTGAGGGACAATTTAACACGGCCAATCCACCTAACCTGTACATCTTTGGACACTAAGGGACAATTTAACACGGCCAATCCACCCTAACCTGTACATCTTTGGGCACTAAGGGACAATTTAACACGGCTAATCCACCCTAACCTGTACATCTTTGGACACTGAGGGACAATTTAACACGGCTAATCCACCCTAACCTGTACATCTTTGGACACTGAGGGACAATTTAACACGGCTAATCCACCTAACCTGCACATCTTTGGACACTAAGGGACAATTTAACACGGCCAATCCACCTAACCTGTACATCTTTGGACAGTGGGAGGAAACCGGAGCACCCGGAGGAAACCCACGCAGACACGGGGGAGAACGTGCAGACTCCGCACAGACAGGGACCCAGCGGGGAATCGAACCTGGGGACCCTGGAGCTGTGAAGCAATTGTGCTAACCACCATGCTACCGTGCTGCCCTTAAGAACGAATTAATCTACACTCCATTATTCTACCATAATCCATGTACCTATCCAATAGCCGCTTGAAGATCCCTAATGTTTCCGACAGTGCAGTGCATTCCATGCCCCCCACTACACTCTGGGTAAAGAACCTACCTCTGACATCCCCCCCTATATCTTCCACCATTCACCTTGAATTTATGTCCCCTTGTAATGGTTTGTTCCACCCGGGGATAAAATCTCTGACTGTCCACTCTATCTATTCCCCTGATCATCTTCTCAATCTCTGTCAAGTCGGCCCTCATCCTTCTCCGTTCTAATGAGAAAAGGCCCAGCACCCTCAACCTTTCCTCGTAAGACCTACTCTCCATTCCAGGCAACATCCTGGTCAATCTCCTTGGCACCTTTTCCAAAGCTTCCACATCCTTCCTAAAATGAGCTCCCAGAGAAGAGCGATTCTGCAAAGCCGTGAGCATACTAATGAGCAATCTCCGCGGACAAAAGAGGAACATTTAGGTAAACGATACCAAAGCAGGCACCCCGGAGCCAGAGGAGACTAGAACAAAGCCAACAGCCACCTTGGGGCCCGCCCAGCGATCAGGGCAGCCACCCCTTGATTGGAGGAAATCGATAGGAACGATCGAGAAACGGCCCAATTAATTGGGGCCAAATTCAAGGCCCGCCCAAAAGCCCCCTTTTGGGTATAAGAAGCCCCCAAGAGAGAATCGTCCTTCTTTGCCTTGGCTCCCAGCGACGAGAGGCCTGCCCAGCAGCTGCACCAGAACGAGTCAGTCCAAAGCCAACGCACACTACGGGACAGACGCTACTATTCCGTACCAGCTCCACCCCAGCAGCCTCCAGAACCGGACAACGGCCATTGTTCCTCTGACTGAGTGGGCGCCCGAATCTAAGTATAGGCTTTAGTAGTAGTGATAGTGTAGTTGGTAGAGTTTTGTGCATGAGTAATAATTGACTGTGTGTGTGTGTGTAAATAAATGAGCATTGATTTTAACTTACTAAGTGGCGTATCGAGTCTTTGATCAGTATTCGGTTTTGAACCTTGCAGCGGTATTGAAAGATACCTGCCGACTCTTGAGCAAACGCGATTAGAATTAAGGACGGGGGCCATATTGACTGCCATAAACAGGGCCCATTAAAGAGAGAACGCAATTAGCAACAAGAGAAAGGCCGACGTTCTGCCCTTTGCCTGCCTGGTGGTCTGGACGGATTTCTGTTATGATGCGGGGACTCGGAGCCTCCACAGTCGGGGGGGGGGGGGGTGTGGTGTAGCCATCTGGGCCACTTTCAGCACATAAAATGGCCACTCGCCGAGCATGCAGGGAAAAATGGACAACGCAAAGTCAACAAGCGGGCACAGAGCCTGAATGTATATGTGGGAAGGCAGACAGCAGACAGAATCGAAAGTCTTGGCCGATTTACACGTTGATGGTGTTATGGGAGCGCCGGTTTTAGAACCCCAGAATGTATCACCAACCTCTCCCTTTTAATGGATTGTTGCTTTTGAAGCACACAGCTTGTTCCCCAGGAGTGGTATTACAATTATGGACACGTGGGTTTTTCAACACAAAACAATGTTTATTCCATGAATTCAACTTAACCTTTTAAATAAACATTGGATCACTTAACACCCCCTTACTTCAAAGATAACCCCAGAAATAATTCAACACTGAATAATCCCTCAGAATGTTCTTTCAAATCTCCAAAAGACCTCTAAACAGAAACACATCAGGTTAGAGACATGACTATTATGAGTTTAAATCACCCAAATGATTCAGAGATAGTCTTTCCTGGCAGAGATCACAGCAGGTGCAGCTCACTGCAAACACAGACACCCCCCCAAGCTCTATTTCTTCATGCAGCTCACAGCAAACCAGCCAGGCACTTTTCAGCTGCTCTCTCTCAAACTGAAACTAAAAGCAGAAGTGAGCTCAGCTCCCCCCCACCCCCCTCCACCCTCTGACATCACGTCAGTCATATGAGGTGCTCCATTTCTTAAAGGTACATTGCTGAAACATCCATTCCTCAAAGGTACACTCACATGACAATGGCCCATCTCCGCTAAACGACGAACTGGTATTCAGGTAGCCAACACCAGAAGACACATACAAAGCCAGGCCAACGGTCCCTTAGGACCCGCCCAGCCATCAGGGCACCCGCCCCTTTATTGGCTTAGAACGATGACGATGATCGAGAAGCGGCCCAATTAATTGGGACCAAGTTTAAGACCCGCCTAAAAGCGCGCGAAGCCCCTCCAAGTATAAGAAGGAACCCCCGCCATGTGTTCACTCGCTTGGAATTGGCTCTCAACAGGACAGACCCTTCCACCAGCACCACCAGAAGCACATCCAAGGTTAACGCTCGCTATCAGACGGACGGCCTTCGCTGCGACACACGATCCATTGTACAACGACGAAGGTTGGATACCACTGTGGGTTTATTGCAGTAAGATGCGCGGCCTCCCACAGCAGCTGGCTAAACGGCTGCTGTACAGGGAGCACACATATTTATACTCCGCCTACTGGGCGGAGCCAGCAGGCATGGGCTACCGGCGAACCTGTGGTGCAGGTCCTACCTTACATCACCTCGTACAGGTATAACTGGTTTACCACAAGATGTACTCCTGGTACTTCTTCGACCCCAACAGCCTCAGATCCGAACAACGGCCATTGTTACGGTGACTGAGTGGGCGCCCGAAGTTAAGTATAGGCATTAGAGATAGTTCAGTTTGTGGTATTTTGTGCATGAGTAGATATTGTGTGTAAATAAATAGTATTGACTTTGAGCTGACTAACTGGTGTATTGGCTCTTTGACCTGTATTCGGGTTGAACCTTGCGGCGGTATTGAGAGATAGCTGGCGACTCTGAAAGCATACTTTTTATAAATGGCCTGGAAGAGGGTGTAAAAGGATGGGTGAGTAAATTTTCAGATGACACGAAGGTCGGTGGAGTTGTGGATAGTGCTGAAGGATGTTGTAGGATACAGAGGGACATAGATAAGCTGCAGAGCTGGGCTGAGAGGTGGCAGATGGAGTTTAATGCGGAAAAGTGTGAGGTGGTTCACTTTGGAAGGAGTAACAGGAATGCAGAGTACTGGGCTAATGGCAAGATTCTTGGTTGTCTAGATGAACAGAGAGATCTCGGCATCCAGGTACATAAATCCCTGAAAGTTGCCACCCAGGTTAATAGGGCTGTTAAGAAGGCATATGGTGTGCTAGCCTTTATAAGTAGGGGGATTGAGTTTCGGAGCCACGAGGTCATGCTGCAGCTGTACATAACTCTGGGGCGGCCGCACCTGGAGTACTGCGTGCAGTTCTGGTCACCACATTATAGGAAGGATGTGGAAGGATGTGGGTTCAGAGGAGATTTACTAGGATGTTGCCTGGTATGGAGGGAAGGTTTTACGAGGAAAGGCTCAGGGACTTGAGGTTGTTTTCGTTAGAGAGGAGAAGGCTGAGAGGTGACTTAATAGAGACATATAAGATAGTCAGAGGGTTAGATAGGGTGGACAGTGAGAGTCTCTTTCCTCGGATGGTGATGACCAACACGAGGGGACATAGCTTTAAATTGAGGGGTGGTAGATATAGGATAGATGTCAGAGGCAGTTTCTTTACTCAGAGAGTAGTAGGGGTGTGGAACGCCCTGCCTGCAACAGTAGTAGACTCGCCAACTTTAAGGGCATTTAAGTGGTCGCTGGATAGACATATGGATGAAAATGGAATAGTGTAGGTCAGATAGGCTTCAGATGGTTTCACAGGTCGGCGCAACATCGAGGGCCGAAGGGCCCGTACTGCGCTGTAGTGTTCTATACTCATAATGAGGATTAAGAAAGCCACATTAACCGCCATACTCACAGCCAGTAAAAGAGAGCAACATGTGGGTCAGTGACATGGGAGGGTCCCTCCGGCTGGAGAAGATTAAGTTCGCCTCAAGAGGTTCATTCGAGGGGGTTCGCTCGTTCGTCAAGGAAAACTGCAGATGAGGGGGAGGGGGGCAAGGGAGGGCCTGGACATGAAGAATAACGACAGGGAATCTAATATATTGGGAGCTAGGAGTTTGGGCAGGGGGAGGGGGGGGGAGTTAGAACATAGAACAGTACAGCACAGAACAGGCCCTTCGGCCCTCAATGTTGTGCCGAGCCATGATCACTCTACTCAAACCCACGAATCCACCCTATACCCGTAACCCAACAACTCGGGCCCACCCGTAACGTTACTTTTATTAGGACACTACAGGCAATTTATCATGTCCAATCCACCTAACCCGCACATCTTTGGACTGTGGGAGGAAACCGGAGCACCCGGAGGAAACCCACGCGCACATGGGGAGGACGTGCAGACTCCACACAGACAGTGACCCAGCTGGGAATCGAACCTGGGACCCTGGAGCTGTGAAGCATTGATGCTAACCACCATGCTACCGTGAGGTGTGCTTTTTGTTGGCCCGTTCTGTTACTTAGAATGTTAGTATGTGAAATGTTAAAATTACTTGGTAAACTTACTAAATGTTAAACTTACTAATAGCAAAGTACTGTACACACCCCTGTCAGCATCAACGGGGCCGAGGTGGAGATGGTTAGCAGTTTCAAACTCCTAGGGGTACACATCTCCAATAATCTGTCCTGGTCCACTCACGTCGACGCTATCACCAAGAAAGCACAACAGCGCCTATACTTCCTCAGGAAACTAGGGAAATTCGGCATGTCCACATTAACCCTGACCAACTTTTACAGATGCACCATAGAAAGCATCCTATCGGGCTGCATCACATCCTGGGTATGGCAACTGCTCGGCCCAGGACCGCAAGGAACTTCAGAGAGTCGTGAATACCGCCCAGTCCATCACACAAACCTGCCTCCCATCCATCGACTCCATCTACACCTCCCGCTGCCGGATGAAAGCGGGCAGCATAATCAAGGATCCCTCCCACCCGGCTTACTCACTCTTCCAACTTCTTCCATCGGGCAGGAGATACAGAAGTCTGAGAACACGCACGAACAGACTCAAAAACAGCTTCTTCCCCACTGTCACCAGACCCCTAAATGACCCTCTTATGGACTGACCTCATTAACACTACACCCTGTCTGCTTCATCCGATGCCAATGCTTATGTAGTTACATAGTATATCTTGTGTTGCCCTATTATGTATTTTCTTTTATTCCTTTTCTTCCCATGTACTGAACGATCTGTTGAGCTGCTGGCAGAAAAATACTTTTCACTGTCCCTCGGTACACGTGACAATAAACACATCCAATCCAGTCCAAAATTGTAAATGCCTCAATAAAATGTTTCGTTAAGAAGAAATACCGTCGCTACCAGAGCAGATCAGAGGCTGGGAATCCTGCGGAGAGTAACTCACCTCCTGACCCCCCCCCCCCCCCCCCCCCCCCCTCAAAGCCTGTCCACCAACCACACGGACACAAGTCAGGAGGGCGATGGGAGGCTCTCCACTTGCCTGGATGAGTGCGGCTCCCAACAACACTCGAGAAACTTGACACCATCCAGGACAGAGCTTGATTGCTCCCCCCCTTCCACAAACATTGGCAACTCGGGATGGGCAATAAATTCTTCCCTAACCACCGACACCCACATCCCATAAGTGAATTTTCAAAAACACGAGCCTATCTATCTGGGGCTGCACGGGGGGGGGGGGGGGGGGGGGGGGGGGGGGGGGGGGGGCGCAGTGGGTTAGCACTGCTGCCTCACGGCGCCGAGGTCCCAGGTTCGATCCCGGCTCTGGGTCACTGTCCGTGTGGAGTTTGCACATTCTCCCCCGTGTCTGCGTGGGTTTCACCCCCACAACCCAAAGATGTGCAGGGTAGGTGGATTGGCCACGCTGAATTGCCCCTTAATTGGAAACAAAAATAAATCGACCTCTGTCTTAAAGACACTCATTGATTTGGCCTCCACAGCCTTCTGCGGCAAAGAGTTCCACAGATTCACCCCCCCCTCCTCTGGCTGAAGAAATTCCTCCTCATCTCTGTTTTCAAAGCATCGTCCCTTCAGTCTGAGATGGTGAATCCTCTGCTTCTAGTTTTTCCTACAAGTGGAAACATCCTCTCCGTGTCCGCTCTACCCAGGCCTCACTGTATCCTGTACATTTCAATAAGATGCACACTCTCTCTCTCTGTCTCTCTCTCTGTCTCTCTCTCTCTCTGTCTCTGTCTCGCTCTCTATCAAACTCTGTCTCTCTCTCTCTCTCTCTCTCCTCTCTCTGTCTCTCCCTCTCTCTCGCTCTCTGTCTCGCTCTCTATCAAACTCTGTCTCTCTCTGTCTCTCTCTCCTCCTCTCTCTCTGTCTCTCCTCTCTCTCTCTCTCTGTCTGTCTCTCTCTGTCTGTCTCTCTCTGTCTCTCTCTCTCTCTCTCTGTCTCGCTCTCTATCAAACTCTGTCTCTCTCTCTTCTCTCTCTCTCTGTCTCTCTCTCTCTCTCTGTCTGTCTGTCTCTCTCTGTCTGTTTCTCTCTGTCTCTCTCTCTCTGTCTCTCTCTCTGTCTCTCTCTCTGTCTGTTTCTCTCTGTCTCTCTCTCTCTGTCTCTCTCTCTGTCTCTCTCTCTGTCTCTCTGTCTCGCTCTCTGTCAAACTCTGTCTCTCTCTGTCTCTCTCTCTCGCTCCAATACTGTGCCCAACATTCCAGATGTAATCTGATAATAATAATCTTTATTGTCACAAGTAGGCTTACATTAACACTGCAATGAAATTACTGTGAAAAGCCCCGAGTCGCCACACTCCGGCGCCTGTTCGGGTACACGGAGGGAGAATTCAGAATGGCCAATCCACCTAACCTGTACATCTTTGGGCACTTTGGGCACCAAGTGGGCAGCAGGGTAGCATGGTGGTTAGCATAAATGCTTCACAGCTCCAGGGTCCCAGGTTCGATTCCCGGCTGGGTCACTGTCTGTGTGGAGTCTGCATGTCCTCCCCCTGTGTGCGTGGGTTTCCTCCGGGTGCTCCGGTTTCCTCCCACAGTCCAAAGATGTGCGGGTTAGGTGGATTGGCCATGCTAAATTGCCCGTAGTGTCCTAATAAAAGTAAGGTTAAGGGGGGGGTTGTTGGGTTACGGGTATAGGGTGGATACGTGGGTTTGAGTAGGGCGATCATGGCTCGGCACAACATTGAGGGCCGAAGGGCCTGTACTGTTCTATGTTCTATGTTCTATCTTTGGACACTAAGGGACAATTTAACACGGCCAATCCACCCTAACCTGTACATCTTTGGACACTAAGGGACAATTTAACACGGCCAATCCACCTAACCTGTACATCTTTGGGACTAAGGGACAATTTAACACGGCCAATCCCCCTAACCTGTACATCTTTGGACACTAAGGGACAATTTAACACGGCTAATCCACCTAACCTGTACATCTTTGGACACTAAGGGACAATTTAACACGGCCAATCCACCTAACCTGTACATCTTTGGACACTGAGGGACAATTTAACACGGCCAATCCACCTAACCTGCACATCTTTGGACACTGAGGGACAATTTAACACGGCCAATCCACCTAACCTGCACATCTTTGGACACTAAGGGACAATTTAGCACGGCCAATCCACCTAACCTGTACATCTTTGGACACTAAGGGACAATTTAACACGGCCAATCCACCTAACCTGTACATCTTTGGGCACTAAGGGACAATTTAACATGGCCAATCAACCAAAACTGTACATCTTTGGACACTGAGGGACAATTTAACAAGGCCAATCCACCCTAACCTGTACATCTTTGGGCACTAAGGGACAATTTAACATGGCCAATCCACCCTAACCTGTACATCTTTGGACACTAAGGGACAATTTAACACGGCCAATCCACCTAACCTGCACATCTTTGGACACTGAGGGACAATTTAACACGGCCAATCCCCCTAACCTGTTTGGACACTGAGGGACAATTTAGCACGGCCAATCCACCTAACCCGCACATCTTTGGACTGTGGGAGGAAACCGGAGCACCCGGAGGAAACCCACGCAGGCACGAGGGGTGGCAGCGCCGACCGTCGCGAGTTGGTGTCAGGGGTAACTCTCACCCAGGCGAGCAGAGATGTCTGCGCCACATTGCTGAACTGTGCCCCTTGCTCACGATTTTCTGAAGGCTACCGTGCAGGTTCAGTCGGCAAGTTAGGAAGGCAAATGCCGGAGCCATCGCAAACCTCCGCGATGTTCCGCCTCTGATGGGCCGAATTCCCGACGGCGCGGTTCACTTGTGCTTTTAAAGATCGCGTAGGTTCCCCCCCCCCCTCCTCCCCAACAGGGGACCCCCCCCCCCAGGTGCCCTCTAGCCCCCAGTCAACCCACCAGCTGTACGGACGCCCTCCCGCCCAATCATCTTGTTGGCTGGGATGAGTGCGTGTGGGGAGCGTAATGATCGCGTACGACTGCAATTGATGTGTGGTGTAGGCTGGGTCTGGATGGACTGAGCTTGATGCAGTGCAGAGAGAGAGAGGCCTCCAACCCTCGATGAGATGCAACACGTCTTTATTTAACAGCTAGCTATTTACATATCCGACTGTGGGCTGACACGATGCTGGGTTGACTGGAGACCTGAGGCGAACCTGACCAGACTATCTGACTGCCACATGGTGGATGTTCCAGTTTTTGCTCACGAGCTCTGGCTGTCTCAGTGGCTGCATCCCGAGGGAGCGGGAAAACTGGTGCCCTCTGGCTTTATAGTGGCCGTGTCCTTCTGGTGATTGGCTGCTGTGTTCTGTGTGTTCATTGGCCATCCTGTGTGTCAATCACTGCCTGTCTGCACTCCGTCATATACATGGATGGATATTATGACATCTCCCCTTTTTTTTTAAAAATTTGTGTAGAGATAATAAATATTGAGGTGCATGTGCGTATGTGCGTGACTATATACAGAATATGCTAAAATGGACTTACATACATGGGAAGGTGTCGCTGCTGCAGATACAGGGCAGATTAAAAAAACGATATGTACAGATGTCAAAACGACGGCGTAACAAACTTGTGCAAACGTTCAGTCTATACGTTTAGTCTCTCTGGCGGGCGACGAATTCTGGTTGACCGCCTCACGGGTGGGTCAGGGGTCGCCTGCACGTGGACGGGCGGGACTGCCGCCAATACGGTGGTCGCAGAGGTCGGGGGGTGGCTGTGTTGCTCGTTCTGAGTTAGTGTGATTAACACTCCTCCAACAGAGGAAGTGTGCTTAACACTCGCTTGGCTCTGGTTCTCGTTTCTAGTGCTCTGGAGTCGCCAGGTGCCGTAAGAGACACCGTCACAAGTATCAAGGTCAAGTTCAAAGCAATAAAGCTGTACACCAATTAGTAAGTCCAAACAGTTAGAGTTTATTATAACAATTATAATAAATACTCATGCACACGCTAAAGACTAACTTACTTCTACCATTAAACGACTAATACTTATCTAAGAAGGAACAGGCAAGGTCCGGGAACAAGGCCTTCGTTCCGTTCTGGTCTGCAACTTCTTGTTACTACTGGTCGGCACGGGTATAAGTAATGTCTGGGTCAAGGTAGCGATCGTCGTTTGGCACTTACTGATCGATGGCTGCCGCTCGACGGCTGGTGTAAAAGACAGGATTCTGGAGGCTGGAGTCGGAAGCCGGAGACAGGAGACTGAACCATGTGCGGGACCTTATTTTATAGGTCCCAGGAGGTCCGTGCCCCTTGGGGCGGGCTTCCCCACCTGCTGGGGATCGATTGGGCCTTTTCCCCAATCGATATGATTTGGACCCCCCCTATCCTAGGGTCGTTCCTTGATGGCTGGGGCGGTTCTTAGGACTCATTGTCCTGGTTTTGCTGGCTCCATCGTGTCTGGTTCGCTATTGAAAGTATCGCGAGGTGGGACGCCCTCAGGCGGATCTCCCACTCTCTCGAAGCGGGCCACCCACGCCCTCTGTCGCAACCAAGTATGCCTGGCCCAGCACACGAACTCGGTCAGCCGGGACCAGGTCGGGGGGGGGGCATAAGCGTCGTACGCTGACTTCTGTTGGGCCCGAGCTCTGACTGTCCCAGAGGCTGCATCCCGAGAGAGCGGGAAAGCTGGTTCCCTCTGGCTTTATCGTGGCCGTGCCCTGCCTGGTGATTGGCTGTCCTGTGTGTCCACTGGTCGTCCACGTGTGTCGATCGCTGACTGTCTGCGCACCGTCATATACCTGGATGGATATTATGACAGCGGCTTGTCAGCTCGCCCAAGTGTCGATCACAGACCCGGCCAATCCTGCATCGTTTCTCATTGGAATCAATCTCAACGGCCGCTGAATGGGTCCAGGTTCGGCGCCCGTTCCGCGAATCCTGCCCCCGGCGTCAATGCATCGTCTCAGAAAGCGGAGACTCCCGCCCAGAACGATGATGTGCGTTACAGGGAGGAGCCGGGGGGGGGGGGGGGGGGGGGGGGGCGCTGATGCAGTCGGGTGTCGAGTCCTCCATTGATGAAATTCAGTTGGAGATTTGATCAGAACTCCTCCGAGGGCGGCGGGGGTTAAGCAGTGGTTTGAGACGGGCAAGAATCTGCAGGCTGGCCCCTGAAGGATCTCTCGCTCCCTCTCGAAGCGGGCGACCCACGCCAGGGGGCAGCAGGGTAGCATGGTGGTTAGCATCAATGCTTCACAGCTCCAGGGTCCCAGGTTCGATTCCCGGCTGAGGTCACTGTCTGTGCGGAGTCTGCACGTCCTCCCCCTGTGTGTGCGTGGGTTTCCTCCGGGTGCTCCGGGTTCCTCCCACAGTCCAAAGATGTGCGGGTTAGGTGGATTGGCCGTGATAAATTGCTCGTAGTGTCCTAATAAAAAAGTAAGGTTAAAGGGGGGGGGGGTTGTTGGGTTATGGGTATAGGGTGGATACGTGGGTTTGAGTAGGGTGATCATGGCTCGGCACAACATTGAGGGCCGAAGGGCCTGTTCTGTGCTGTACTGTTCTATATTCTATCTGTCGCCACCAAGTATTCCTGGATCCGCCGAGTGTATTTTGGCAGCTCCAAGTGGGGCACAGAGCTTCTTCCCGGAGGTGGAGGACAAATGTGAGCGGTGCCAGAGGGGTCCGGGCCAACCACACCCACCTGTTTCGGCTTTGCCCCAAGGTTGCTGGGTTCTGGGCAGCCTTCTGTCCAGGAATGCAGAGTACTGGGCTAATGGCAAGATTCTTGGTAGCGTAGATGAACAGAGAGATCTCGGCATCCAGGTACATAAATCCCTGAAAGTTGCCACCCAGGTTAATAGGGCTGTTAAGAAGGTATGCTAGCCTTTATCAGTAGGGGGGATTGAGTTTCGGAGCCACAAGGTCATGCTGCAGCTGTACATAACTCTGGTGCGGCCGCTCCTGGAGTACTGCGTGCAGTTCTGGTCACCACATTATAGGAAGGATGTGGAAGCTTTGGAAAGGGTTCAGAGGAGATTTACTAGGATGTTGCCTGGTATGGAGGGAAGGTCTTACGAGGAAAGGCTCAGGGAATTGAGGTTGTTTGCGTTAGAGAGGAGAAGGCTGAGAGGTGACTTAATAGAGACATATAAGATAGTCAGAGGGTTAGATAGGGTGGACAGTGAGAGTCTTTTTCCTCGGATGGTGATGACCAACACGAGGGGACATAGCTTTAAATTGAGGGGTGGTAGATATAGGACAGATGTCAGAGGCAGTTTCTTTACTCAGAGAGTAGTAGGGGTGTGGAACGCCCTGCCTGCAACAGTAGTAGACTCGCCAACTTTAAGGGTATTTAAGTGGTCACTGGATAGACATATGGATGAAAATGGAATAGTGTAGGTCAGATAGGCTTCAGATGGTTTCACAGGTCGGCGCAACATCGAGGGCCGAAGGGCCCGTACTGCGCTGTAGTGTTCTATGTTGTCCGAGGCAATGACCAGGATTGTGGGGGGTGAGGGTGGAGCCCGATTGGGGGGGGGGGGGGGGGGGGGGGGGTCAACGCCCTCGCTTTCAATGTTGCTCTGTTTACCTGGCTCCAAATATGGCCGACTTCCTTAATCCTAATTACGTTTGCTCTAGAGTCGCCAGGTATCTCTCGATACCGCCACACGGTTCAAACCCAAATACCGATCAAAGACTCGATACACCTGTTAATTAGTTCAAAGTCAATGCTTTTCATTTACGCGCACAGTAATATCTACTCATGCACAAACTAAACTATCTCTAACGCTAAAGCCTATACTTAACTTCGGGCGCCCACTCAGTCAGAGGAACAATGGCCGTTGTTCGGTTCTGAGGCTGTTGGATACGAAGAGGTAACAGGAGGACAGCTAAGGTCGTCCGTCTGATGGCGAGCGTTGACCTTGGACTCTTACTGCTTCTGGTGAAGCTGGTGGACGGGTGTCTCCTCTTCGAGAGTCGAGTCCAAGAGAGCGACTCTCTCTCGGGGGCTTCTTCTTATACTCCAAAGGGGAGCTGGGCCTTGAACCGATTAATTGACCGACAGGGCGCGATTCTCCGACCCCCACGCCGGGTGGGAGAATCGCGGCAGTGCTGGGCGACTCCCGCCACGCCGCCCTGGCATGCGATTCTCCAACCCCCCCCCTCCCCCGCCAAAACGGCGTGTCGCGTTTCACGACAGGCCGCTAAGGGAATCGCTGCTCGCCGTTTGTAGCAGGCGAGCGGCGATTCTCCGGCCCGGATGGGCCGAGCGGCCTGCCCAATCCGACCGGTTCACGCCGGCGCCAACCACACCTGGTCGCTGCCGGCGTGAACGGCGCGGGAACGCTGCGTGTGCGGACCTGTGGGTGGGGGGAGGGAGGATCGAGCACCGGGGGGGGCGCTCAGGGGGCGTTCAGTAGGGGTCCGGCCCGCGATCGGTGCCCACCGATCGGCGGGCCGGCGTCTCTAACGGACGCACTCTTTTCCCTCCGCTGCGGGGCGCCCGCGGGGAGGACCAATCTGCGCATGCGTGGGTTGGCGCCGACCAATCTGCGCATGCGCGGGTTGGCGCCGACCAATCTGCGCATGCGCGGGTTGGCGCCGACCAATCTGCGCATGCGCGGGTTGGCGCCGACCAATCTGCGCATGCGCGGGTTGGCGCCGACCAATCTGCGCATGCGCGGGTTGGCGCCGACCAATCTGCGCATGCGCGGGTGACGTCATTTACGCGCCGCCGTTTCCAGGCGGCGCCAAGGCCCCTGGGGGGGGGGCGGGAGAATAGGGGCGAGGAGCGGCCTCCGACGCCGGAGTGAAACGATCCGGTTTTCACTCTGGCGTCGGCACTCAGTCTCCCGTTGGGAGAATCCCGCCCTACAGTTTCAGTCTCGTCTGGGAGTTGCCTTCTGAATACCCATCCAGGCTCTGTGCCCGCCTGCTTTCTTAGCATTGTCCACGTTTCCCTACAGCCTTTGCAAACAGCCATTTTGTAAACTGGAAGTGGCCATCCCAGTATGGTAATACCACAGCGTGGGACAGCACGGTAGCATGGTGGTTAGCATAAATGCTTCACAGCTCCAGGGTCCCAGGTTCGATTCCCGGCTGGGTCACTGTCTGTGCGGAGTCTGCACGTCCTCCCCGTGTGTGCGTGGGTTTCCTCCGGGTGCTCCGGTTTCCTCCCACAGTCCAAAGATGTGCGGGTTAGGTGGATTGGCCATGATAAATTGCCCGTAGTGTCCTAAAAAAAAAAATAAGGTTAATGGGGGGGGGGGGGGAGTTGTTGGGTTACTGGTATAGGGTGGATACGTTGACTTGAGTAGGGCGATCATTGCTCGGCACAACATCGAGGGCCGAAGGGCCTGTTCTGTGCTGTACTGTTCTAATCTAATCTAATACCACTGTATATATATGTGTGTGCCTCTATTAGGGGATATACATTAGTACCGGCTATTACAGGTTTGTCGGTAAGCCCCTGCATAGTTTGTCGGTGAGCCCCTGCCGGCTAGCTCCGCCCACAGGGAGCAGTATAAATATCCATGAGGTCTCCTGAGCTGCCATTTTACAGCTCCACTTGAGGTAATAACATCTCACGGTAATAAAGCCTCTTTTGTACCGTTTCGTGGGTCGGAGGAAAGGTTCCTGGATACTTGGGGGGCAGTTCGTGAAGGACCAAAGGACTGTGCGACCCGGGGGGGGGGGGGGGGGAGAAAAATGGGGAGACCACAAGAGAAGAGGAAGGGGAGGAGGAAAGAGGGGGGGGGGGGATATCACAGACCGATCCAGAGGCTGCACAATCTACGCACAGTTCGTCAAATGACGGACGAAACAAACCTCTCCGTAAAATAAAGCAAATTAGCGCCGGCCAGAAAAATGTAATGTCTATCAGCAACAACTGTTGATAAATACGAGAAAAGCCAACAAAAAGATTTTGGGGGAAAAGTGTATTTTGACCTGATATGGATGTTGCTTGAATGGAGATAAAGATAGAAGCGAAGGTTTATTGTCCCATTGTTTTATTGTTAGGCGTTGTTCAATAGGAAATTGTAAGGTGCTCTCTTGCATGGGAATAAAGTTTGTTGTAAGATACACAAAATTTAATTTTTAAAACTTTAGCCGTCCAATTGTGCTTGTTAGGGTGAATCGGACATTCTGAATTCTCCCTCTGTGTACCCGAACAGGCGCCGGAGTGTGGCGACTAGGGGCTTTTCACAGTAACTTCATTTGAAGCCTACTCGTGACAATAAGCGATTTTCATTTCATTTCATTGTGACACTAATAAAGATTATTATTATTCAGTGCTGAAGGGTTAAACACGTCTATTTTAATTCTGTATTACACACACAAGCTGAGGTTGTACCTACAGAAAGCGTGCCCAAAGACACATCTTGCTGGTGATGGGGCAAAGCTGAGTTGCAGCTGGGAGACAGCATGTACGTGTCTTTGTTCTGATTGCATATTATAATTAAGTAGGCAGTGGTGATATTTGGTAAGTCCTTTTCGCATACAGCACACCAAAGTTGAATAGCTGTGCTTTCCAAACACCCCCCCCCCCTCCCCTCAATGAGCAATAAGTTCCAGAAGATAGAATTAGGCCACTCGGCCCATCGAGTCTGCTCCGCCATTCAATCATGGCTGATATTTTTCTCATCCCCGTTCTCCTGCCTTCTCCCCATAACCCCTGATCTCCTTATTGATCGAGAACCTATCTATCTCTGCCTTAAAGACACTCAGTGATTTGGCCTCCACAGCCTTCTGCGGCAAAGAGTTCCACAGATTCACCCCCCTCTGGCTGGAAGAAATTCCTCCCCATCTCTGTTTCAAAGGATCGTCCCTTCAGTCTGAGATGGTGAATCCTCTGCTTCTAGTTTTTCCTACAAGTGGAAACATCCTCTCCGCGTCCACTCTATCCAGGCCTCGCATGTATCCTGTACGTTTCAATCAGATCCCCCCTCCTCATCCTTCTAAACTCCAACGAGTACAGACCCAGAGTCCTCAACCGTTCCTCATCCGACAAGCTCTTCATTCCAGGGATCGTTCTTGTGAACCTCCCTCCGGACCCTTTCCAAGGCCCCAGCACATCCTTCCTTAGATACGGGGGCCCAAACTGCTCACAATACTCCAAATGGGGTCTGACCAGAGCCTCAGAAGTACATCCCTGCTCTTGTATTCCAGCCCTCTCGACGTGAATGCTAACATTGCATTTGCCTTCCTAACTGCCGACTGAACCTGCACGTTAGCCTTAAGAGAATCGTGAACAAGGACTCCCAAGTCCCTTTGTGCTTCTGATATCCGAAGCATTTCCTCATTTAGAAAATAGTCGATGCCTAGATTCCTCCTTCCAAACCTCACACTTTTCCTCATTGTATTCCATCTGCCACTTCATTGCCCGCTCTCCTAGCTTGTCCAAGTCCTTCTGCAGCCCCCCCTGCTTCCTCAATACTGCCTGTCCCTCTACAGATCTTTGTGTCATCTGCAAACTTAGCAACAGTGCCTTCAATTCCTTCTCCCAGATCTTTACTCGTAGTCTTACAAATTAAATCAAATATCAAGGTTCCTGCCATTGTTGGGGTCTGGTAGAGAATCATAATAGCCAGACTCAGCTGAGTTGTTGCGATGTTTCAGCGGAGTACCATGTGGAGGAACTTGATGTTATCCACCACAAGACATGGGAGGAGAAGAAAGCCGTTCGGCCCATCGAGTCTTCTCCGCCATTCAATAAGATCGTGACTGGTCTAGTGATGACTAGCGGTGTTCCACAGAGATCCGTGCTCGGACCACTGTTGTTTGTGATCTACATAAATGACCTGGAGGAAGGTATAGGTGGTCTGATGAGCAAGTTTGCAGATGATACTAAGATTGGTGGAGTTGCAGATAGCGAGGAGGACTGTCAGAGAATACAGCAAAATATAGATAGATTGGAGAGTTGGGCAGAGAAATGGCAGATGGAGTTCAATCCAGGCAAATGCGAGGTGATGCATTTTGGAAGATCTAATTCAAGAGCGGACTATACGGTCAATGGAAGAGTCCTGGGGAAAATTGGTGTACAGAGAGATCTGGGAGTTCAGGTCCATTGTACCCTGAAGGTGGCAACGCAGGTTGATAGAGTGGTCAAGAAGGCATACAGCATGCTTGCCTTCATCGGACAGGGTATTGAGCACAAGAGTCGGCAGGTCATGTTACAGTTGTATAGGACTTTGGTTAGGCCACATTTGGAATACTGCGTGCAGTTCTGGTCGCCACATTACCAGAAGGATGTGGATGCTTTAGAGAGGGTGCAGAGGAGGTTCACCAGGATGTTGCCTGGTATGGAGGGGGCTAGCTATGAAGAAAGGTTGAGTAGATTAGGATTGTTTTCGTTGGAAAGATGAGGTTGAGGGGGAATTGAGGTCTACAAATTATGAGAGGTATGGACAGGGTGGATAGCAACAAGCTTTTTCCAAGAGTGGGGGTGTCAACAAGGGGACACGATTTCAAGGTGAGAGGGGGAAAGTTTAAGGGAGATGTGCGTGGAAAGTTTTTTACGCAGAGGGTGGTGGATGCCTGGAACGCTTTGCCGGCAGAGGTGGTAGAGGCGGGCACGATAGCATCATTTCAGATGCATCTGGACAGATATATGAACGGGCGGGGAACAGAGGGAAGTAGACCTTGGAAAATAGGCGACAGGTTTAGATAAAGGATCTGGATCGGCGCAGGCTGGGAGGGCCGAAGGGCCTGTTCCTGTGCTGTCATTTTCTTTGTTTGTTCTTTTCTCTGATGTGACAATCCTCAAATCCTCACTCTCCTGCCTTATTCCTGTTACCCCTGATTCCCTCACTGCTTAACAATCTGCTTGTCGGAGCCTTGAACACACTTAACCACCCGGCCTCTCCGGCTCTCTGCGGTAAACACTTCCACAGATCCACCACCTGCAAGAAAGGGCTCTGATTGGCACAGACGCTGCCACGAAGAAGAAGCCGGCTCCATTTGCGACCGGCAGCTCGCAATTGCTGGGAAAAGAAACTGCCCGGAAGTTAACTGTCAGTTCACCATCAACTGGTGCGTCTCCCAGGGCCTCTGATCTGGAGCTATATAAATTGTGTTCCCTTGCTGGGATTATTCTCACTCCTCGTTTCCCTCCTGGTTGAATACTTTCCTGACTTTTCCTGCTCGGAATGCACCCAGTCTCCTCTGCTGGGAATATTCAATGTCCTTCGCTGGAAATTCTCCTGTCCCCACGTTTCTTAGTTGGATTATAATATTCCCACTTGTCCTGCTGGAATTGCTCCCCACTTCCAAATTCTCTGCTGGAATTGCTCCCATTCCCAGCTCCCCTGCTGGGGAACAATCCCATTCCCAGCTCCCCTGCTGGGGAATAATCCCATTCCCAGCTCCCCTGCTGGGGAACAATCCCATTCCCAGCTCCCCTGCTGGGGTATAATCCCATTCCCAGCTCCCCTGCTGGGGTATAATCCCATTCCCAGCTCCACTGCTGGGTATTAATCCCATTCCCAGCTCCCCTGCTGGGGTATAATCCCATTTCCAGCTCCCCTGCTGGGGTATAATCCCATTCCCAGCTCCCCTGCTGGGGAACAATCCCATTCCCAGCTCCCCTGCTGGGGTATAATTCCTTTCACAGCTCCCCTACTGGGGAATAATCCCATTTCCAGCTCCCCTGCTGGGGAACAATCCTATTCCCAGCTCCCCTTCTGGGTATTAATCCCATTCCCAGCTCCCCTACTGGGGAATAAGCCCATTCCCAGCTCCACTGCTGGGGAATAATCCCATTCCCAGCTCCCCTGCTGGGTATTAATCCCATTCCCAGCTGCCCTGCTGGGGAATAATCCCATTCCCAGCTCCCCTGCTGGGTATTAATCCCATTCCCAGCTGCCCTGCTGGGGTATAATCCCATTCCCAGCTGCCCTGCTGGGGTATAATCCCATTCCCAGCTCCCCTGCTGGGGTATAATCCCATTCCCAGCTCCCCTGCTGGGGTATAATTCCTTTCACAGCTCCCCTACTGGGGAATAATCCCATTCCCAGCTCTTTACTGGGGAATAACCCCATTCCCAGCTCCCCTGCTGGGGAACAATCCCATTCCCAGCTCCCCTGCTGGGTTCAACCTCTTGCCCCTCTCAAAATGGCCGCCGGCCGACCCTGCCTCAGCTAAAATGGCGGCCGGCGTGGACGTCACCGCCCCGGCCCCGCCCAGCCCTCCGTCCGACGCGCTGACGCCATCGCGCGCCGCACGCACGCCCTCTGTCCGGCGCGCTGACGCCATCGCGCGCCGCACGCACGCCCCGCCCCCCGCTCTTCGTGGTCATCCGAGGACATGTTGCCCCGGGAGGAAGCGCCGCCCAACTCTGCAGCGCCTCCAGAAACCCGCCAAAAGCGGACGGCGGCCCCGTGCAATCGGGCGGGGCGCCCGCCGGCCGAACCGACCCGTGCACATTTTTTCCCACGCTGCATTCCTCAGGGGGCACCCTTTCTTTCTTGCATTGCCCCCCATTTAGGGGGGGGGGGCAACCAACCCCCCCCTCCCCACATACCCGACACTCCCATTCCTCCTAAATCCTGCTTTTCTTCCCGGCGGGATCTTGCCGTGCCACCTCTGGGCGACGACGGAGGCCACGGCGTCTTGGGACATGGGGGCACCGAACATTGCATTTACGTGCCACCCCTAATGGACCCAATGACACTTCCTCTCCGCCATCACCCTCGCCTCCTCCTTGGCTGCCAACACTCGTCCCCAAGGAGCGATTATCCAACACCATCCGTCCCTTCCTCCGCGCCAGGAAGTGCTGGGCACAGGCGGCCAAACAGGGAGGTGACGGAGAATTTACAGTGCGAAAGGAGGCCCATTCAGCCCATCGGATCTGCTCCGGCGCTTGACCCAAGCCCACACCTCCCCCCCCCCAATCCCGCCAACTCCACCCTGTCACCCAAAGCAGGCGGAGGGACACCGAGAGGCGGGGGAAGTGGTTCTGGGAGGGATCCCAGATCTTAGCCTTCTCCCGCTCGTCCGCCCCCCCTCCCCCCCCCACAATCGCCAAACTTGATGTCCAAAGGCACGGCGGAACGATGGACATTCGAGCGGAGAGGGGTTGTAGGAGGTTGCAAAGATAGGGAGGGAGGGGGGGGGGGGCGATGGAGATATTTGGAGGATGGGAATTGTAGGGGCTGGAGGAGGTTACAGAGATAGGGAGGGAGGGAGGGATTTGAACAGGAGGATGAGAATTGTCGGGGCTGGAGGAGGTTACAGAGATAGGGAGGGAGGGAGGGATTTGAACAGGAGGATGGGAATTGTAGGGGCTGGAGGAGGTTACAGAGATAGGGAGGGAGGGATTTGAACAGGAGGATGGGAATTGTAGGGGCTGGAGGAGGTTACAGAGATAGGGAGGGAGGGAGGGATTTGAACAGGAGGATGGGAATTGTAGGGGCTGGAGGAGGTTACAGAGATAGGGAGGGAGGGAGGGATTTGAACAGGAGGATGAGAATTGTTGGGGCTGGAGGAGGTTACAGAGATAGGGAGGGAGGGATTTGAACAGGAGGATGGGAATTGTAGGGGCTGGAGGAGGTTACAGAGATAGGGAGGGAGGAAGGGATTTGAACTGGAGGATGAGAATTGTAGGGACTGGAGGAGGTTACAGAGATAGGGAGGGAGGGATTTGAACGGGAGGATGAGAATTGTAGGGGCTGGAGGAGGTTACAGAGATAGGGAGGGAGGGATTTGAACAGCAGGATGAGAATTGTAGGGGCTGGAGGAGGTTACACAGATAGGGATGGAGGGAGGGTTTGAACAGGAGGATGAGAATTGTAGGGACTGGAGGAAGTTACAGAGATAGGGAGGGAGGGAGGTATTTGAACAGGAGGATGCGAATTGTAGGGGCTGGAGGAGGTTACACAGATAGGGAGGGAGGGAGGGTTTGAACAGGAGGATGAGAATTGTAGGGACTGGAGGAGGTTACAGAGATAGGGAGGGAGGGAGGGATTTAAACAGGAGGATGGGAATTGTAGGGGCTGGAGGATGTTACAGAGATAGCGAGGGAGGGAGGGATTTGAACTGGAGGATGAGAATTCATCCCCCTCCTCGAGCCTGTTACACAGGAACAGGAGTCGGCCCATTCAGCCCCTCGAGCCTGTTACACAGGAACAGGAGGAGGCCCATTCAGCCCCTCGAGCCTGTTACACAGGAACAGGAGGAGGCCCATTCAGCCCCTTGAGCCTGTTACACAGGAACAGGAGGAGGCCCATTCAGCCCCTCCAGCCTGTTACACAGGAACAGGAGGAGGCCCATTCAGCCCCTCCAGCCTGTTACACAGGAACAGGAGGAGGCCCATTCAGCCCCTCGAGCCTGTTACACAGGAACAGGAGGAGGCCCATTCTGCCCCTCGAGCCTGTTACACAGGAACAGGAGGAGGCCCATTCAGCCCCTCGAGCCGGTTACACAGGAACAGGAGGCCCATTCAGCCCCCTCCTCGAGCCTGTTACACAGGAACAGGAGGAGGCCCATTCAGCCCCTTGAGCCTGTTACACAGGAACAGGAGGAGGCCCATTCAGCCCCTCCAGCCTGTTACACAGGAACAGGAGGAGGCCCATTCAGCCCCTCCAGCCTGTTACACAGGAACAGGAGGAGGCCCATTCAGCCCCTCGAGCCTGTTACACAGGAACAGGAGGAGGCCCATTCAGCCCCTCGAGCCTGTTACACAGGAACAGGAGGAGGCCCATTCAGCCCCTCGAGCCTGTTACACAGGAACAGGAGGCCCATTCAGCCCCCTCCTCGAGCCTGTTACACAGGAACAGGAGATGGCCCATTCAGCCCCTCGAACCTGTTACACAGGAACAGGAGGAGGCCCATTCAGGTCCTCCTCGAGCCTGTTACACAGGAACAGGAGATGGCCCATTCAGCCCCTCGAGTCTGTTACACAGGAACAGGAGGAAGCCCATTCAGCCCCTCCAGCCTGTTACACAGGAACAGGAGGAGGCCCATTCCGCCCCCTCCTCGAGTCTGTTACACAGGAACAGGAGGACGCCCATTCAGCCCCTCCAGCCTGTTACACAGGAACAGGAGGAGGCCCATTCAGCCCCTCGAGCCTGTTACACAGGAACAGGAGGAGGCCCATTCTGCCCCTCGAGCCTGTTACACAGGAACAGGAGGAGGCCAATTCAGCCCCCTCCTCGAGCCTGTTACACAGGAACAGGAGGAGACTCATTCAGCCCCTCGACCCTCTTACACAGGAACAGGAGGCCCATTCAGCCCCCTCCTCGAGCCTGTTACACAGGAACAGGAGGAGGCCCAGTCAGCCCTTCGAGCCTGTTACACAGGAACAGGAGGAGGCCCATTCAGCCCTTCGAGCCTGTTACACAGGAACAAGAGGGGGCCCATTCAGCCCCTCGAGCCTGTTACACAGGAACAGGAGGAGGCCCATTCAGCCCCTCCTCGAGCCTGTTACACAGGAACAGGAGGAGGCCCATTCAGCCCCTCCTCGACCCTGTTACACAGGAACAAGAGGGGGCCCATTCTGCCCCTGCTTGCTGGGTCAAAGGTTACCCTGGGCATACGCCAAAGTCTCGGCGGACACATCTACCACTTTCTCTACCTCCACTGCCATTCTTGTCGTCCGTGGCAGCACGGTGACTCAGTGGGTTAGCACTGCTGCCTCACGGCGCCGAGGTCCCAGGTTCGATCCCGGCTCTGGGTCACTGTCCGTGTGGGGTTTGCCCATTCTCCCCGTGTCTGTGTGGGTTTCACCCCCACAACCCAAAGATGTGCAGGGAAGGTGGATTGGCCACGCTAAATTGCCCCTTAATTGGAAAAAAA
>NW_024055734.1:1190356-1195794 GCF_902713615.1 Scyliorhinus canicula
GAGGATTGTCACATCAGACACGTCAAGATCCCATTGGATGGCGGAGTGGCTTCGATGGGCCGAATGGCCCAATTTTGCTCCTCCGTCAGATAGTCTCCTAGTTCCGCCATCTGTGAATGTTCCTTAGCCCTCCCGCTGACGTGAGGCGGGGGGGGGGGGGGGGGGGGGGGGTCAGGGCCCTGTTTCCTGGCACCAAGGGGAGTGTGGGCCTGGATTATAGCGCTCAAATCCTAGAGTATAGACATCTCCCTCCGACAGTGCAGCGCTCCCTCAGTACTGGCACCTGGGGGGGGGGGGTGTGGGCCTGGATTATGGAGCTCAAATTTGAGAATTTATTTAAATTAGAAATGTCATTCTTTTTTTAATTCTTCCCCTATCTCGGGCCTATCCCTTGCCCCACCCGGCATGCCCGTCGCCCCTCACCCCACTCTGAGGGGCAATTTAGCCCGGCCAATCCATCTTCGATTGACTGGAGGTAAGGGGAGGGAGGACGAAGAGAGAGGGAGCGAGAGAAGGAAAGAAGAGAGGAAGGGAGTATTTCAACAGGAACCGGGTGGGAGTCCGCCCCCTTTGGCCTGTTTGTTTGTTGGGCCCCTCCCTGACTCTAGATTCCCAATATTCCGGCCCTCCAGCTTCGCCCGGAGTCCCTGTGAACTCTGACCTCAGGCGCCATCCCATCTCTGGTGCCCCACACTCTGCAGAGCAAGTGCATCGTCCTAGAGATCGAGGCGTGCAGGTCCACTGAAAGGGGCGACACAGGTGGAGAAGGTAGTCAAGCAGGCATACGGCATGCTTGCCTTCATTGGCCGGGGCATTGAGTAGAAGAATTGGCAAGTCATGTTGCAGCTGTATAGAACCTTAGTTAGGCCACACTTGGAGTATAGTGTTCAATTCTGGTCGCCACACTACCAGAAGGATGTGGAGGCTTTAGAGAGGGTGCAGAAGAGATTTACCAGGATGTTGCCTGGTATGGAGGGTATTAGCTATGAGGAGAGGTTGAATAAACTCGGTTTGTTCTCACTGGAACGACGGAGGTTGAGGGGCGACCTGATAGAGGTCTACAAAATTATGAGGGGCGTAGACAGAGTGGATAGTCAGAGGCTTTTCCCCAGGGTAGAGGGGTCAATTACTAGGGGGCATAGGTTTAAGGTGCGAGGGGCAAGGTTTAGAGGAGATGTACGAGGCAAGTTTTTTTACACAGAGGGTAGTGGGTGCCTGGAACTCGCTGCCGGAGGAGGTAGTGGAAGCAGGGACGATAGTGACGTTTAAGGGGCATCTTGACAAATACATGAATAGGATGGGAATAGAGGGATACGGACCCAGGAAGTGTAGAAGGTTTTAGTTTAGACGGGCAGCATGGTCGGCACGGGCTTGGAGGGCCGAAGGGCCTGTTCCTGTGCTGTACTTTCCTTTGTTGTTTATTATTTTGTTAATTAAATTGGGTGTGCTGACCTCGAAGACCTCCAATACCCCCACAGCCCCGCCATCGTCCAGTTGCTGATCCGGAATCTGGGCGTAAAGTGCGATGCTCACCCCGCACCGTCACTGTAGAGGCGTACCTTGGCGTGATGGCCGGGGTCGTCGGCCATCTTGGCTACCACTCTAATGTCGGGGAAAGTCGTGTTCCGCCTGAGGGCCGGTAGGGCGAGTCACCTCGCCCTCGAAAAGGGGCGCACAGTGGGGTCGGCACGGTAGCGCAAGTGGATAGCACGGGGGCTTCACAGCTCCAGGGTCCCGGGTTCGATTCCCGGCTTGGGTCCCTGTCCGTGAGGAGTCTGCACGTCCTCCCCCTGTCTGCGTGGGTTTCCTCCGGGTGCTCCGGTTTCCCCCCACAGTCCAAAGATGTACAGGTTAGGGTGGATTGGCCGTGTTAAATTGTCCCTTAGTGTCCAAAGATGTACAGGTTAGGGTGGATTGGCCGTGTTAAATTGTCCCTTAGTGTCCAAAGATGTACAGGTTAGGGTGGATTGGCCGTGTTAAATTGTCCCTTAGTGCCCAAAGATGTACAGGTTAGGGGTGATTGGCCGTGTTAAATTGTCCCTTAGTGCCCAAAGATGTACAGGTTAGGGTGGATTGGCCGTGTTAAATTGTCCCTTAGTGTCCAAAGATGTACAGGTTAGGTGGATTGGCCGTGTTAAATTGCCCCTCAGTGCCCAAAGATGTACAGGTTAGGTGGATTAGTTGTGTTAAATTGTCCCTTAGTGTCCAAAGACGTACAGGTTAGGTGGGTTGGTCGGGTTAAATTGTCCCTCAGTGTCCAAAGATGTACAGGTTAGGGGGATTGGCCGTGTTAAATTGTCCCTTAGTGTCCAAAGACGTACAGGTTAGGTGGATTGGCCGTGTTAAATTGTCCCTTAGTGTCCAAAGATGTACAGGTTAGGTGGATTGGCCGTGTTAAATTGTCCCTCAGTGCCCAAAGATGTACAGGTTAGGGGGATTGGCCGTGTTAAATTGTCCCTTAGTGTCCAAAGACGTACAGGTTAGGTGGATTGGCCGTGTTAAATTGTCCCTTAGTGTCCAAAGACGTACAGGTTAGGGTGGATTGGCCGTGTTAAATTGCCCCTCAGTGTCCAAAGATGTACAGGTTAGGGTGGATTGGCCGTGTTAAATTGCCCCTCAGTGTCCAAAGATGTACAGGTTAGGGGGGATTGGCCGTGTTAAATTGTCCCTTAGTGTCCAAAGATGTACAGGTTAGGTGGATTGGCCGTGTTAAATTGTCCCTCAGTGTCCAAAGACGTACAGGTTAGGTGGGTTGGTCGGGTTAAATTGTCCCTCAGTGTCCAAAGATGTACAGGTTAGGGGGGATTGGCCGTGTTAAATTGTCCCTCAGTGTCCAAAGACGTACAGGTTAGGTGGGTTGGTCGGGTTAAATTGTCCCTTAGTGTCCAAAGATGTACAGGTTAGGTGGATTGGTCGGGTTAAATTGTCCCTTAGTGTCCAAAGATGTACAGGTTAGGTGGATTGGCCGTGTTAAATTGTCCCTTAGTGTCCAAAGATGTACAGGTTAGGGTGGATTGGCCGTGTTAAATTGTCCCTTAGTGCCCAAAGATGTACAAGTTGGTGGATTGGCCGTGCTAAATTGTCCCTTAGTGCCCAAAGATGTACAGGTTAGGTGGATTGGCCGTGTTAAATTGTCCCTCAGTGTCCAAAGATGTACAGGTTAGGTGGATTGGCCGTGTTAAATTGTCCCTCAGTGTCCAAAGATGTACAGGTTAGGTGGATTGGCCGTGTTAAATTGTCCCTCAGTGTCCAAAGATGTACAGGTTAGGTGGATTGGCCGTGTTAAATTGTCCCTCAGTGTCCAAAGATGTACAGGTTAGGGGGATTGGCCGTGTTAAATTGTCCCTCAGTGTCCAAAGATGTACAGGTTAGGTGGATTGGCCGTGTTAAATTGCCCTTAGTGTCCAAAGATGTACAGGTTACGGGGATTGGCCGTGTTAAATTGTCCCTTAGTGCCCAAAGATGTGCAGGTTAGGTGGATTGGCCGTGTAAAAATTGCCCCTTAGTATCCAAAGATGTATAGGTTAGGTGGATTGGCCGTGTTAAATTGCCCCTTAGTATCCAAAGATGTACAGGTTAGGGGGGATTGGCCGTGTTAAATTGCCCCTTAGTGTCCAAAAAGGTTGGATCACAGATAGAGGGTGGAGGCGTGGTGCGTGAATAGGGTGCTCTTTGCAAGGGCCGGTGCAGACTCGACGGGCTGAATGGCCTCGTCCGGCACTGTCAACTCTACGTGGCGATGGACCCTCGGGATACTGTCCGATGTCCGGCCTGACCTCCCCGACTGAGCTCCTCCTCCAACACCGCCAACTACTGGGGGGAGGTCAGCTCTGCGGGAGCGCCGCACCCCCATGGGCTGGACGCCCCCCCCCCCCCCCCCGCCCCTCCCCTCAGGCACATCTACTTCCAGGGCCCAGGCTGTCGTCCGCTCGGCCTGGGAGGATGTAGGAGTGGGGGGGGGGATTCGAGGTCTCCAATCTCTCTGGCAGACCTTCCCCATCTTCTGGGCTGCGGAGGTACTTCGTGCGGAAGGACTTTGCGGCTTCCAAAGCCACCTCTGTCCATTGGCGCTACCACCCCGACCCTCCGGGGCGGGGGCGGGGTCTTGCTAATTGCGTTCTCTCTTTAATGGGCCCTGTTTATGGCGGTCAATATGGCCACCGTCCTTAATTCTAATCGCGTTTGCTCAAGAGTCGCCAGGTGTCTTCCGATACCGCCACACGGTTCAAAACCGAATACTGATCAAAGACTCGATTAGTAAGTTCGACATCGATGCTCATTTATTTACACACACACACACAGTCAATTATACTCATGCACAAAACTCTACCAACTAAACTATCACGACTACTGAAGCCTATACTTAGCTTCGGGCGCCCACTCAGTCAGAGGAACAATGGCCGTTGTCCGGTTCTGGAGGCTGCTGGGGTGGAGCTGGTACGGAATAGTAGCGTCTGTCCCGTAGTGTGCGTTGACTTTGGACTGACTCGTTCTGGTGCAGCTGCTGGGCAGGTCTCTCCTCGCTGAGAGGCAAGGCCAAGAAGGACGATTCTCTCTTGGGGGCTTCTTATACCCCAAAGGGGGCTCTTGGGCGGGCCTTGAATTTGGCCCCAATTAATTGGGCCGTTTCTCGATCGTTCCTATCGATTTCCTCCAATCAAGGGGTGGCTGCCCTGATCGCTGGGCGGGCCCCTAGGTGGCCTGGCTTTGTTCTAGTCTCTTCTGGCTCCGCGGTGCCTCCGGGGAGACCTCTGCAACCCAGAACTGCGGCCTGGGGGGAGAAACATTGTGACCCCACCCCCCCCCCCCCCCCCCCCCTTCCCGGTGTGGAGAGGGTGACGCCTCGAACATCTGCCCCGCGACAAAGATACGACAAAGTCCGTCATCTGTCATAGAATTATCATAGGATTTACAGTGCGGAAGGAGGCCATTCGGCCCATCGAGTCTGCACCGGCTCCTGGAAAGAGCACCCGACCCAAGGTCAACACCTCCACCCTATCCCCATAACCCAGTAACCCCACCCAACACTAAGGGCAATTTTGGACACTAAGGGACAATTTAGCATGGCCAATCCACCTAACCTGTACATCTTTGGACACTGAGGGACAATTTAACACGGCCAATCCACCTAACCTGTACATCTTTGGACACTGAGGGACAATTTAACACAGCCAATCCACCTAACCTGTACATCTTTGGACACTAAGGGACAATTTAACACGGCCAATCCACCCTAACCCGCACATCTTTGGACTGTGGGAGGAAACCGGAGCACCCGGAGGAAACCCACGCACACACGGGGAGGACGTGCAGACTCCGCACAGACAGTGACCCAGCCGGGACTCGAACCTGGGACCCTGGAGCTGCGAAGCCATTGTGCTATCCGCAATGCTACCGTGCTGCCCTATGACCCCTGATCTGTCGCAGACCCCCCCCCC